>NW_026652323.1:701973-746516 GCF_009828535.3 Hylobates moloch
AGGAGCGGTGAGAGAGGGCATCCCTGTCTTGTGCCAGTTTTCAGAGGGAATGCTTCCAGTTTTTGCCCATTCAGTATGATATTGGCTGTGGGTTTGTCATAGATAGCTCTTATTATTTTGAGATACGTCCCATCAATACCTAATTTATTGAGAGTTTTTAGCATGAAGGGTTGTTGAATTTTGTCAAAGGCCTTTTCTGCATCTATTGAGATAATCATGTGGTTTTTGTCTTTGGTTCTGTTTATATGCTGGATTACATTTATTGATTTGCGTATGTTGAACCAGCCTTGCATCCCAGGGATGAAGCCCACTTGATCATGGTGGATAAGCTTTTTGATGTGCTGCTGGATTCGGTTTGCCAGTATTTTATTGAGGATTTTTGCATCAATGTTCATCAAGGATATTGGTCTGAAATTCTCTTTTTTGGTTATGTCTCTGCCAGGTTTTGGTATCAGGATGATGCTGGCTTCATAAAATGTGTTAGGGAGGATTCCCTCTTTTTCTATTGATTGGAATAGTTTCAGAAGGAATGGTACCAGTTCCTCCTTGTACCTCTGGTAGAATTCAGCTGTGAATCCATCAGGTCCTGGACTCTTTTTGGTTGGTAAGCTATTGATTATTGCCACAATTTCAGAAGCTGTTATTGGTCTATTCAGAGATTCAACTTCTTCCTGGTTTAGTCTTGGGAGGGTGTATTTGTTGAGGAATTTATCCATTTCTTCTAGATTTTCTAGCTTATTTGCATAGAGGTGTTTGTAGTATTCTCTGATGGTAGATTGTATTTCTGTGGGATCGGTGGTGATATCCCCTTTTTCGTTTTTTATTGCATCTATTTGATTCTTCTCTCTTTTCTTCTTTATTAGTCTTGCTAGCGGTCCATCAATTTTGTTGATCTTTTCAAAAAACCAGCTCCTGGATTCATTAATTTTTTGAAGGGTTTTTTGTGTCTCTATTTCCTTCAGTTCTGCTCTGATTTTAGTTATTTGTAGCCTTCTGCTAGCTTTTGAATGTGTTTGCTCTTGCTTTTCTAGTTCTTTTAATTGTGATGTTAGGGTGTCAATTTTGGAGTTTTCCTGCTTTCTCTTGTGGGCATTTAGTGCTATAAATTTCCCTCTACACACTGCTTTGAATGTGTCCCAGAGATTCTGGTATGTTGTGTCTTTGTTCTCGTTGGTTTCAAAGAACATCTTTATTTCTGCCTTCATTTCATTATGTACCCAATAGTCATTCAGGAGCAGGTTGTTCAGTTTCCATGTAGTTGAGCGGTTTTGAGTGAGTTTCTTAATCCTGAGTTCTAGTTTGATTGCACTGTGGTCTGAGAGACAGTTTGTTATAATTTCTGTTGTTTTACATTTGCTGAGGAGAGCTTTACTTCCAACTATGTGGTCAATTTTGGAATAGGTGTGGTGTGGTGCTGAAAAAAATGTATATTCTGTTGACTTGGGGTGGAGAGTTCTGTAGATGTCTATTAGGTCCACTTTATGTAGAGCTGAGTTCAATTCCTGGATATCCTTGTTAACTTTCTGTCTCGTTGATCTGTCTACTGCTGACAGTGGGGTGTTAAAATCTCCCATTATTATTGTGTGGGAGTTTAAGTCCCTTTGTAGGTCACTGAGGACTTGCTTTATGAATCTGGGTGCTCCTGTGTTGGGTGCATATATATTTAGGATAGTTAGCTCTTCTTGTTGAATTGATCCCTTTACCATTATGTAATGGCCTTCTTTGTCTCTTATGATCTTTGTTGGTTTAAAGTCTATTTTATCAGAGACTAGGATTGCAACCCCTGCCTTTTTTTGTTTTCCAGTTGCTTGATAGATCTTCCTCCATCCCTTTATTTTGAGTCTATGTGTGTCTCTGCACGTGAGATGGGTTTCCTGAATACAGCACACTGATGGGTCCTGACTCCTTATCCAGTTTGCCAGTCTGTGTCTTTTGATTGGAGCATTTAGCCCATTTACATTTAACGTTAATATTGTTATGTGTGAATCTGATCCTGTCATTATGATGTTAGTTGGTTATTTTGCTCGTTAGTTGCTATAGTTTCTTCCTAGCCTCGATGGTCTTTACAATTTGGCATGTTTTTGCAGTGGCTGGAACCGGTTGTTCCTTTCCATGTTTAGTGCTTCCTTCAGGAGCTCTTTTAGGGCAGGCCTGGTGGTGACAAAATCACTCAGCGTTTGCTTGTCTGTAAAGTATTTTATTTCTCCTTCACTTATGAAGCTTAGTTTGGCGGGATAGCAAATTCTGGGTTGAAAATTCTTTTCTTTAAGAATGTTGAATATCGGCCCCCACTCTCTTCTGGCTTGTAGAGTTTCTGCTGAGAGATCAGCTGTTAGTCTGATGGGCTTCCCTTTGTGGGTAACCCGACCTTTCTCTCTGGCTGCCCTTAACATTTTTTCCTTCATTTCAACTTTGGTGAATCTGACAATTATGTGTCTTGGAGTTGCCCTTCTCGAGGAGTATCTTTGTGGCGTTCTCTGTATTTCCTGAATCTGAATGCTGGCCTGCCTTGCTAGATTAGGGAAGTTCTCCTGGATAATATCTTGCAGAGTGTTTTCCAACTTGGTTCCATTCTCCCCATCATTTTCAGGTACACCAATCAGACGTAGGTTTGGTCTTTTCACATAGTCCCAAATTTCTTGGAGGCTTTGTTCATTTCTTTTTATTCTTTTTTCTCTAAACTTCCCTTCTCTCTTCATTTCATTCATTTCATCTTCCATCAGTGATACCCTTTCTTCCAGTTGATCGCATCTGCTACTGAGGCTTCTGCAATCTTCGCGTAGTTCTCGAAACTTGGCTTTCAGCTCCATCAGCTCCTTTAAGCCCTTCTCTCCATTGGTTATTCTAGTTATCCATCCTTCTAATTTTTTTTCAAAGTTTTTAACTTCTTTGCTATTGTTTTGAATTTCCTCTCGTAGCTCAGAGTAGTTTGATCGTCTGAAGCCTTCTTCTCTCAACTCATCAAAGTCATCCTCCATCCAGCTTTGTTCCGTTGCTGGTGAGGAACTGCGTTCCTTTGGAGGAGGAGAGGTGCTCTGTTTTTTAGAGTTTCCAGTTTTTCTGCTCTGTTTTTTCCCCATCTTTGTGGTTTTATCTACTTTTTGTCTTTGGTGATGGTGATGTACAGATGGGTTTTTGGTGTTGAAGTCCTTTCTGTTTGTTAGTTTTCCTTCTACCAGACAGGACCCTCAGCTGCAGGTCTGTTGGAGTTTACTAGAGGTCCACTCCAGACCCTGTTTGGCTGGGTGTCAGCAGCGGTGGCTGCAGAACAGTGGATTTTCGTGAGACCACAAATTCAGCTGTCTGATAGTTCCTCTGAAAGTTTTGTCTCAGAGGAGTACCCGGTTGAATGAGGTGTCAGTCTGACCCTACTGGGGGGGTGCCTCCCAGTTAGGCTGCTCAGGGGTGAGGGACCCACTTTAGGAGGCAGTCTGTCTGTTCTCAGATCTCCAGCTGCGTGCTGGGAGAACCACTACTCTCTTCAAAGCTGTCAGTCAGACAGGGGCATTTAAGTCTGTGGAGGTTCTTTGCTGAGTTTTTGTTTGTCTGTGCCCTGCCCCCAGAGGTGGAGCCTACAGAGGCAGACAGGCCTCCTTGAGCTGTGGTGGGCTCCACCCAGTTCGAGCTTCCTGGCTGCTTTGTTTACCTAAGCAAGCCTGGGCAATGGCGGGCGCCCCTCCCCCAGCCTCGCTGCCGCCTTGCAGCTTGATCTCAGACTGCTGTGCTAGCAATCAGCGAGACTCCGTGGGCATAGGACCCTCCGAGCCAGGTGCGGGACACAATCTCCTAGTGTGCCGTTTTCCAGGCCCGTTGGAGAAGCGCAGTATTAGGATGGGACTGACCCGATATTCCAGGTGCCGTCTGTTTCCCCTTTCTTTGACTAGGAAAGGGAACTCCCTGACCCCTTGCACTTCCCGAGTGAGGCAATGCCTCGCCCTGCTTCGGCTCGCGCACAGTGCGCTTCACCGTCTGTCCTGCACCCACTGTTAGGCACTCCCTAGTGAGATGAAACCGGTACCTCAAGCAGAAATGCAGAAATCACCAGTCTTCTGTGTCGCTGGGGCTGGGAGCTGTTCCTATTCGGCCATCTTGGCTCCACCCCCCCATTATAGCTTTATATAGTCAACCTATCAGTCAAGACTTAGGAGCAAGAAAGGAAAAAAATCAATTAGACCTGTAAAATCCAATAGGAGTTTATCACCAATAGACTTTCCTGAAATAAATGCTAAAGGAGGTGCTTCCACATTAAGAAAAGTCAACAGAACAGAAGACTGGTGCAAACAAAAAGATAGTGCAATTAAAAAAAATGCTGAAATATATTTGTAAATTAAATTCAATATTGTCTGTAAAATAGTAACCAATTTTTCACTTAAAGCATTTAGAAAAGAGCAGGGGGTACAGAAAATTCTACTCAAAAAAAGCAAAAAAAAAAGTAGAAAAAATCAATTTATCTAAACAATATTAACAGCAATAAATGATAACTAAGAAAGTTTGTGGCAATACAGTCTCTTAGATTGGACTTTTAAAATTCTAGCTACATGCAGCTTGCAGGAGTTACTTCTTAGACACACGTTTACAGGATTCTTAAACAAAAAGAGGAGGATAGCAAAAGTAAACAAAATTAAACCACAAAATATATTACAATATTAAATCAGACAAATAGAATTTTAAGAAAAAGACATCAGCAGTTATAAAGGGTAATATTACAATTAAGAATAATTCAACCAATGTGGATTAAAACAGTTGGTGTACTAATGGTGTAGCCTAGGCAACTAGCCAACATTAGACAGACTTCATCTGGAATTACAGCTCAAATACCTTCAAGACTTCATCATCAGAAGACTACTGGTGGTAATCTCTTCCTTATCCTTCTCCTCCTATTTCACATGCCTCAATACCTGAAATCTCATTTTTTTTTTTTCAGAAAGTACAGGTTCTTGCATGTTGAATATTCCCCATTATAAATATTTAAACAGCTCAGCATAATAGGTTAAGTGAATCATGGTGCTAAGATATTAAATGGCTAAAAATGCAATCTTCAACTGTAAGGTTTGGCTCAGAGAAGTGCTTCATGAAAGAACAGCAGAAATACTTTTGGAAAAGAAAAGAGAAAGTGATTCTTTTACATCTCTTTTTGTGATAATTTTTGATGGAAAAGCCATATTATCAGTAAGGAATTTCTAAGGAGAAGAAGGATATTGGATCTCTCTACATCTTTCTACATTTCTTTCTGCTGTTCATAGAATCTTCAAACATAGAATAAAATTTGGATTAAAAATAATAAACTGCCAAGAACATATCAGACAAGAGCTACTTAATTTCTTTTTGCTAACAATATATTCTTCTGTTTAAAATTCCCAAATGAAGACTATAGCATTATTGCTAAGAACAGCAAAAACATTTCAGTTTATTCTACCGCACTAAAATGTGATTTCGATGTAAATATAACTTATATTTTCAGATATTAACTTCAACTGCACTCACAGACCTTTTGTTCTCAGGGGATACATGCTGCGGAGATACAGTTCAAGAGTACACAGATAGTCTAACCTGGTATACCAGTTGCTAGAAGACCTACAACTCTACATTCTACAACAGAGAAAACACACACATCATAATGTGACCCAAGCAGATCTGCCTTCAATTATCAGAATTGATGTGGCTTCTAATAAACACAGATGTTCCCCAACAAATTGATCTTTTGTCTTAGGCTGTACTGTGTTTCTCCCTTCAAAGCTGATTTTATTCCTTCTGTCAGTCTTTGCCCTGTTCTTCATTTCCACTGGTGCTATATAGGATTTCATTTTTCTCTGCCTCTCAATTGGTCTTTCTTCTACTCCCTCTCTGCCCCAATGTCTCATTTGCATTATAGACAGAGCAGTATTTCTAATGTGTAAAAGGACTATATTGCTGTTTAAAGTATAATTAGATGCATAAAATACAATGTGCAAAAAAAAAAAAAAAAAAACAAAAACAGAGTAAAGTCAAAATTCCTTGGCATGGTATGAAAAGTCTCAATGGTGTAACATTTCCATATGCCTGTCGAGTTTCTTCTACTGTCCCTACCCTAAATGTATGACATATAACCAGACCTATTTGCTAACTTTTCTCTGAATACATCAGTGACTTTTACTTGTCTGTTTTGAGCACCGTGTTTCCAAAGCTGCAGATCTTTTAATCATTTTCAACTTACTGTAACTCCTCTAAGGAACTTCTTGTGAATGGTCATGGCCCCTAACAAGAGGAATTAACTGTAACCTACAATGCTATTCCATCACACAATGCTCATTCCTGTTTTGTAACATCCCATTATTAAACAGGTCAGCTGGATGAAAAATGCAGAACTACATGCCAAGATAAAACGTAGTGATCAGAGCTGGGCAACTTGATACAGTGCAAATACAATTAAATGTAGATTTTTTAGTGAATCTATTTTCCCAGGATATGGAGACAAGATTGCTTAAGTTTTTCTTCCTGTTTTAGCTTGGTGCTGGTCATGAAGATTTGGCAGGTTGTAGAATACATTCATGAGTGAGGAAGAGGACTTAGAAGCTCAGAACCAAGGAGGGCTCCATTTAGATCTACACACCAGAGCGTATATTAAATATGACACTAGATAATTGAGCTTTGAATTTAACCTCTGTCAGTTACAACTCCTGTGACCCCTGAACAATTTACATATTTTCTCTGAGCCTTATTTTTATAACTATAATACAAAGTTAGCAATAGTTCTTATTTCATAGCTTATTGTGAATATTCAATAGATAGCTTTAATTTTATATAATTTTTAATAATTATATAATAATTTTATATAATTCTCCAATAATTATATAATAATTATTATTTGTTATTTAATGCTGTCTTGACTGAATTTGAGGCCTTGGCTAGAGGCTGGTTAGTTCCCCTTCTTCAGCAGCTGATTAAATTTGGTTGCACTTTCTTTGTTGGGTTCTTGCATTCTGGGGCCACTATGCACCAAGCCTAACTATCCTGAGACCAGGTACAACAGGATAGACCCTATGACCTGGAGCCTGTGAAATTATTCATTATTCATTTTACGGGAATCTTGGGAAACCTAGCTAACCTCTCCTCACTTGCCATACATGAATTGCCTCTCGCAATAACAACTTGCTGTTACCCCAACCTTGGGGGCTATCGCCTGTGTGACTCTTGACAACAGCCTTCTCTTGTTTGGAACACAGAGTAACAAAGGTTTCTGCTTCTCAACTATTTGAGTGTCAGAGTGTTGTGTTTCACCACCAAAAGAATTTTTTAATTTTATAAAATAATATATACATGCTAAAAACTGTGAACAAAGTTGATTTTCATCTTTACAAATGGAAGAAATATGGTTGTAACTAGTCCACATGGTTTTTTTCTATGCGTTCAATAGGAAGGCCCACTGAGAGGTAACCGAGACTAGTTGTAGTATACTTTAAACCCTCTGACATAGTATTGAAATCTTTGCCACTAGACCAGTAGATCATAGAAATGTCTACTCCATCATCTAGATTTTCTCAAGGGGTACTTTGCTAGTATTGTTCATGTAATTTATGAAATAATAGGAATACCAGGCACAGAAATTTGACAAGATACATTTTATTTACAGAAATTGAGATGATGAATGATATTTTATTTCTCATGCTTATGCAATTCCGTATTTCATACTAAAACATGCATAAGTTTCATTAGAAAAACATTAGGAGATGAGAACAAAACCCACTGCCGAAACAGTTACTTTAAAATTAGACCATCAACCATTATTTTCTCATCGGAAAAATGGTCACTACCTTGGAAGCACTTCTGGTAGAATATTTGCTATAAAATGCCTTCCAGAATGTTATTTACATCACACATGGGGATATATCTTTATTACTATTTACTCTGTGATGTTAATTTTCTTTAGAATAAAAAATACTAGAGTAAACCTCTATTCATGCTTATTGGCATCACCAGTGACCACTGACATTTGTTTAGATCTCTTTTTTTGTTCAACACTCTGATGCTAACTTTAACAATAAGTATAAACTGTTGATTGACACTTCTACTATCAGAAAATATAGGAATTTAGATCTGTGTAATAGAACATAGGCTGTTAATTATTATAACATAGTCCCTCAGTATGTTTTATGAAGCATTTTTAATGACACATCCCATATCTGGTATTTATCCCCATCTTCATTCTCTTTGATGTTAAAAGGAAATAGCTCTGTGAAAAACTACCCTTTGCTGTCTACTCTGAAATTCACTCTACCTTGCCTCCAAGCCATTGCATTTATAATGTTCTACACATTTTTTATTTCTTTTATCCATTATAGTTGCATTATTTATTTTTCCCCCTTTCTTCTCCTGAACAAGTACTTCTCTTAAAGCTAAGTTCTTTAGTTTGTACTTTAATGTCTACTGTTTCTTTCTTATGTGACTGACCCTTGTTAAGGCCGAGCCTGTGTAAGCCTTCACCTCCATGCTGATTACCATTTTCTGAATGGACCGTTTTATTTTATGATCCCATTATCACTTCACACTCGGCAATAACTAATGGAACGCTGTTCTTGAATCCTTGCATTTCCCTGAATTCAGTCAGCATTATATTTCTAAGACACAGATTTTGCCTTATATTCCTTTGATTATACCTTTTCACTGCCTATATGGGTCCAAAATCCATTGTATGCAGAAAATGGAAGTATTTTCATGGTCTGATTAAAGTCTAACATATTATTATTTCTACAAATACTTTCTTAAAATACAAGTATGCAATTGTGCACTTTTCGTCTCTTTCTTCTTGTCTTTAAAAATCCTCTAAGCATTCCTCATCTATGAAGGCTTCCTTTCCCCAAGACATCATATTAAGAACTTTTATTTTGGTACAGTTATCTAATACTTACCTGTATTTTAACATATGTCACATTATATTTCAATTAATATTGTGCATGTCTTTCCTTCTACAGAGAATTATTTTTGAGACTGGTGCTCATAACATTTCCAAATATTTAACCATTTCCCCACCATCTAGCACAGCTCTTTGTCCATAATAGGTACTAGCTAAATTTTTACTGAATGAATGAATATAATTTGAATGTATAATACTATATCGATGACATTGGGGATGAGGAAATAGAACAAGTTGTTCCTGAGAATAGATTACCTGCATTCAATTCCCTTGATCCTGAAACTCTCAATTTTTACTACAGAGCAACTCACTTGATAGGTTCAATATAGTTATATCCTTTCCTGTGTGACAGGTACTAAGTTTTCACAGTGTAAAAATTTTGGTTGAATTCTCTCTTTGACTTGGATCCTGAAATTTTCTGACAAAGCAGTATCAAACTACAGCTAAAATGTAGCCATACAGCTTTTTAAACCATCACTGAATTTTCCATTAAGATTCAACTACAGTACATGATCTTTCAAAGAGTGACAAAGACTATATTTCTCAGTTACATAACTAGGGCTTATCACACTGAAAAACAATTGAAACCATTCAAATACTTTCCCTATCACTTCTGGGTAGAAGAATTATTTTCACCTCAGCTGTTTTATACTGCCTACATGTGCAGAATCAACACATTGAAGACCAAGTTTAATTTGTTCATTCTCAGGAGAAGCATAAAGGCTATATATTGAGAGATTGGATTCGCAAGTATACTCCAATCAAAGATAGTTTGGTTTTATATTTTATGCATAAGTATAACACCACGTTATATATTCAGCGAAGACATATTACTTTTTCTGTCACATGCAGGGATATAAAACACAAAAAATACTTACTCCAGCAATGGCGTTTTTCAGTTCTCTCTGAAAGGTAGCATATGTATGAATTCATGAACAGATTGCAAGTTAAAAATCTTACATTCTGTCATTTTCAGTGTCAAATGCATCCAATGCCAAACACATCAAAGATAGTCAACTCATTATGAAATTATTGGTAAGGCTTTCTGTTGCTTTTCTATCAGTACCATAACAAATTATCACAATCTTAGTGGCTTAAAACAAGATTCATTTGTTACCTCATATTTCTGTTGGTTAGAAGTCTAAGTACAGTTGGAACCTCTGTGCAAGGTCTTGCAGAACTAAATCAAGGTGTTGGATGGGCAGGCCCCCTTTCTGGAGGTCATAGGGAAGACTGTTTTCATGAGCACTCAGGTTATTGAAAAAATCCAATTCCTCGAAATTGTGGGAATGAAGCTCCTTTCATTTTCAAGCAAACAAACACAGGGATAAAATTTGAATATCTATCCTTCAAATGTCCAATTTCCCTTCGGCTGTCAGCCAATAAAAATCTTTTAAGGACTCATATGTTTATATTAAGCCCACATGAATAATCCAGGATAATATTTGAATTTTAAAGTCAAGTAATTAGTTAATTATATCTGCAAAGTACCCTTTTCTATGTACAGGAGTAACACCAGGAGGTCAAGATTATGGGTGCTAGAATTCTTCTTACAACAGGCTCTTAACTTGAAATGAGTATAATAAATTATATTGAGCATAAAATTCTCCTTCCATTATTTTAAAAAGTATTGCCCCAGTAGTGAGTTGATAACCAACGATCAAGCTAAATGAAGCTTAAATTTACTGTGATTTCTCCTTAGCTCATTTCTTCACCCTCTAACCTCCAGCAAAACATCTCTAATCTCATAAAGAATGCAAGTGGGGATACTGGGTTGGATACTTTAAAAAATTAACCTTACATATAGTTGTTAAAATATAATCCACAGCCTCTGTTGAATCACTGTTTTAGAAGTAATTATTCCCACTTGATAATGACTTCATGCAATATTTTTAAAATAAATTAATTTTTAAAGCCTTGACTTTATACTGTTAGAAAAATATAGTAAGAACTCTGAAATTTCTCTCTATCCAAGTATATTTAAATGTATGCAAATAACCCATAAGAACAGTAAGCATCCTTTGCTCAACTGAAAATAAGATAACCGGAATTCGATTGTAACAAGAAACAGAAAATAATTATTATTATAACTTAAATTGATACTGTAATGTAGTATGTTAAAGATCTTTTATCATATACCGTATTAAAGGCTGAAATAAGTGAAACATATAGAAATCATTTTCTTTTTCCTCAAATAGCATTATTTCCTTCATCTTATTTATTTTTCTATTTAAGCCAACATCAATATAACTTAAATATTAAGTTAGGTGAAATTTGTTTCTTCATTCTCTGAAATTCACAAGTGTTAACTCAAATTGTTAAACATATGTTTCAGTGTATGTTGAACACTTTGTAAGGTTGATGAGTGTTTCTGACACACAACAATATTTTCAATGCCTTTTCTATACTAATTAAAATAATAAAATTTAGATTCAGAGAGGGGTAGACTTTGGATTTTAGTACCAAGGCCTAAATGTGTATTATTGTAAGACTCTACTTTGCATCCGGTTTTGGAGTCTAGGAAGTCTATTGGATTTTGCCATTAGAAGGTAATTAGAGGAGGGTTGAAGGGGTAAAAGAAGAAAAAAAAAGATATAAAAGTATTAGGACTACTGAAGTGTACATTTTTAAATGGTAAGGATGGTAAATTATATATGTATATTTTATCTCAGTAAAGATTAATGAAAATAATAACTAGAGGGTAAAATTACAGAGTAGGTAAGCAATAAGGGTGAAAGCCACATTCTAATGGCACATTTTGGGTTTTGCCTAGGTAGAAGTTGGAGAAATGGAAATACCAAGTGACCTCTTACGAGAAATTTAGCAGCCCACTTGATCTTGGTGGATAAGCTTTTTGATGTGCTGCTGGATTCGGTTTGCCAGTATTTTATTGAGGATTTTTGCATCAATGTTCATCAAGGATATTGGTCCGAAATTCTCTTCTTTGGTTATGTCTCTGCCAGGCTTTGGTATCAGGACGATGCTGGCCTCATAAAATGTGTTAGGGAGGATTCCCTCTTTTTCTATCAATTGGAATAGTTTCAGAAGGAATGGTACCAGTTCCTCCTTGTACCTTTGGTAGAATTCGGCCGTGAATCCATCAGGTCCTGGACTCTTTTTGGTTGGTAGGCTATTGATTATTGCCACAATTTCAGAGCCTGTTATTGGTCTATTCAGAGATTCAACTTCTTCCTGGTTTAGTCTTGGGAGGGTGTATTCGTCAAGGAATTTATCCATTTCTTCTAGATTTTCTAGTTTATTTGCATGGAGGTGTTTGTAGTATTCTCTGATGGTAGATTGTATTTCTGTGGGATCGGGGGTGATATCCCCTTTTTCATTTTTTATTGCATCTATTTGATTCTTCTCTCTTTTCTTCTCTATTAGTCTTGCTAGCAGTCTATCAATTTTGTTGATCTTTTCAAAAAACCAGCTCCTGGATTCATTAATTTTTTGAAGGGTTTTTTGTGTCTCTATTTCCTTCAGTTCTGCTCTGATTTTAGTTATTTCTAGCCTTCTGCTAGCTTTTGAATGTGTTTGGTCTTGCTTTTCTAGTTCTTTTAATTGTGATGTTAGGGTGTCAATTTTGGATCTTTCCTGCATTCCCTTGTGGGCATTTAGTACTATAAATTTCCACGATTATCAAGTGGGCTTCATCCCTGGGATGCAAGGCTGATTCAACATATGCAAATCAATAAATGTAATCCAGCATATAAACAGAACCAAAGACAAAAACCACATGATTATCTCAATAGATGCAGAAAAAGCCTTTGACAAAATTCAACAAACCTTCATGCTAAAAACTCTCAATAAATTAGGTATTGATGGGACGTATCTCAAAATAATAGGAGCTATCTATGACAAACCCACAGCCAATATCATACTGAATGGGCAAAAACTGGAAGCATTCCCTTTGAAAACTGGCACAAGACAGGGATGCCCTCTCTCACCACTCCTATTCAACATAGTGCTGGAAGTTCTGGCCAGGGCAATCAGGCAGGAGAAGGAAATAAAGGGTATTCAATTAGGAAAAGAGGAAGTCAAATTGTCCCTGTTTGCAGAAGACATGATTGTTTATCTAGAAAACCCCATTTTCTCAGCCCAAAATCTCCTTAAGCTGATTAGCAACTTCAGCAAAGTCTCAGGATACAAAATCAATGTACAAAAATCACAAGCATTCTTGTACACCAATCACAGACAAACAGAGAGTGAAATCATGAGTGAACTCCCATTCACAGTTGCTTCAAAGAGAATAAAATACCTAGGAATCCAACTTACAAGGGATGTGAAGGACCTCTTCAAGGAGAACTACAAACCACTGCTCAGTGAAATAAAAGAGGATACAAACAAATGGAAGAACATTCCATGCTCATGGGTTGGAAGAATCAATATCGTGAAAATGGCCATACTGCCCAAGGTAATTTACAGATTCAATGCCATCCCCATCAAGCTACCAATGACTTTCTTCACAGAATTGGAAAAAACTACTTTAAAGTTCATATGGAACCAAAAAAGAGCCCACATCGCCAAGTCAATCCTAAGCCAAAAGAACAAAGCTGGAGGCATCACGCTACCTGACTTCAAACTATACTACAAGGCTACAGTAACCAAAACAGCATGGTACTGGTACCACAACAGAGACATAGATCAATGGAACAGAACAGAGCCCTCAGAAATAATGCCGCATATCTACAACAATCTGATCTTTGACAAACCTGACAAAAACAAGAAATGAGGAAAGGATTCCCTATTTAATAAATGGTGCTGGGAAAACTGGCTAGCCATATGTAGAAAGCTGAAACTGGATCCCTTCCTTACACCTTATACAAAAATTAATTCAAGATGGATTAAAGACTTACATGTTAGACCTAAAACCATAAAAACCCTAGAAGAAAACCTAGGCAATACCATTCAGGACATAGGTGTGGGCAAGAACTTCATGTCTAAAACACCAAAAGCAATGGCAACAAAAGCCAAAATTGACAAATGGGATCTAATTAAACTAAAGAGCTTCTGCACAGCAAAAGAAACTACCATCAGAGTGAACAGGCAACCTACAGAATGGGAGAAAATTTTTGCAACCTACTCATCTGACAAAGGGCTAATATCCAGAATCTACAATGAACTCCAACAAATTTACAAGAAAAAAACAAACAACCCCATCAAAAACTGGGCAAAGGATATGAACAGACACTTCTCAAAAGAAGACATTTATGCAGCCAAAAAACACATGAAAAAATGCTCATCATCACTGGCCATCAGAGAAATGCAAATCAAAACCATAATGAGATACCATCTCACACCAGTTAGAATGGCCATCATTAAAAAGTCAGGAAACAACAGGTGCTGGAGAGGATGTGGAGAAACAGGAACACTTTTACACTGTTGGTGGGACCGTAAACTAGTTCACCCATTGTGGAAGTCGGTGTGGCGATTCCTCAGGGATCTAGAACTAGAAATACCCTTTGACCCAGCCATCCCATTACTGGGTATATACCCAAAGGACTATAAATCATGCTGCTATAAAGACACATGCACACGTATGTTTATTGTGGCACTATTCACAATAGCAAAGACTTGGAACCAACCCAAATGTCCAACAACCATAGACTGGATTAAGAAAATGTGGCACATATACACCATGGAATACTATGCAGCTATAAACAATGATGAGTTCATGTCCTTTGTAGGGACATGGATGAAACTGGAAAACATCATTCTCAGCAAACTATCCCAAGGACAAAAAACCAAACACCGCATGTTCTCACTCATAGGTGGGAATTGAACAATGAGAACACTTGGACACAGGAAGGGAAACATCACACACTGGGGCCTGTTGTGGGGTGGGGGAGGCGGGGAGGGATAGCATTAGGAGATACGTCTAATGTAAATGATGAGTTAATGGGTTCAGCACACCAACATGGCACATGTATACATATGTAAAAAACCTGCACGTTGTGCACATGTACCCTAAAACTTTAAGTATAATTAAAAAAAAAAGAAAAAAAGAAAACAGAGAGGAGAAGCTGCTGTAGTTAGGCTAAGGTGCTGTAGTTAAGGGTGGGAGTCAGTGATAAGAAAGAAGTCAGGGGCCAAGAGGCAGGGTAAGGCCTGTCTATAACTTAGTCTAGTTCAAGCTCAAGAAAACATTAAGACCATTTTGGTCAGTCTTTTTTAGGGTGACCATATAATTTATTGCTTAAGCCAAAATACTCTAGGGATGGAGAGGATATTATTATTAATTAAACTGGATAACAGGTATAGATCAGGACTTTCTCATCAAACCCAGAAGGATGGTTATTCCACCTGTCACATCTTCATGCCATTTTCATACAACATGGAGTGCAGCATAAAGGTATCATGAGATGTAATATATCTGTGGAGATAAATAATACTTACCTTAAAAATAACATCTGAAACAGATTGCCAGGAAAAAGTGTATTGACACCAAATATTTCAGAAGGATGTATTATGAAGGTAATTTGGCCTAGTTCATCCTTTAAGATCCAGCCCAGGTTTCATATCCTACGTCTGCAGAGTTCTCTATGTATTTCTCAAGCATTTATTTTTTCTACTCACTTGTCTCTCCTCACAGCAAAACTTGAGCACATTGAGAACATGAACTTTCTCCTTTATCATTGATACTTTAACTCATAACTTTAACTCAGTAAGTTGATTAAAGTAACAGGGAGGGTAAATGGGGAGTCAAAGTTAGAACACGATTTTGAGCTTCAACGACTGCTAGATTTGTAAAATGAACAGAAATGACACTAACAGAAGGTGTTTAGCACTGCTGTTTTATTCCGTATGGGATTTAGATTATACTACACAGGCGATGGGACAGGGTGGGAAGAGAGACTAATATATTTACCTAATGGTATCCATAATGCTATTTGTTGCATTCTGCTCTATATTTTCTTCCTGTGGAATGTGCTTGTTTCCCATTAGTGCTTCATGAATTAACCATAACTGCCACCAATGTAATTAAAATATTGATTGCCAAGAGGAAGTGAAGATTCAGCATTAATTCATTGAGCAAAACCTTATTGAGTCCTATTATATATCATTCCTTGAAATAGGCTCCAGGAATATATATAATAGCAAGAAATTATCTTGGCTGCACAAACATTGGAATAGAATTGAATTATGAAATAGTGCAAAATGTCATTTTATGGCTCTAAACCCACAAGACAAATTCTCTTCTTTGACTAACTTTGTTTCCAAGTAGTAAGAACTCCCCCAGTATATCAAAAATGGATCTCATGTGGCAGGTATGTGGTTGCTGGTTTAGTATGCTATGGCCATCTCTGAATGGGGTGCCCAGAAGCCCTGAAACTGCCCAAATAATTTATAAACTCATGGGTGTATCAAGTGAATCAATGTTGTGCCTATATCTATTTTGGGAGTCTCTCATTACAGAAACAGTATTCATCTTTCTCTGAACCATCTAACACCTTTCACTTGACCCCATATGTTTTCCCTTCGCAAGACTGTATCTTAGCAGGGTGAATTCATTCCCTACCTTTTTAATGGTAAACCTGGCTTATAATATTCACTATACATTAGTCCTCACTTATCTCCTGTTTTGCCTTCTGTGGTTTGTTACCCGTGGTCAGCTAGGATCTGAAAATATAAAATGAAAAATTCTGGGAGGCTGAGACAGGAGAATCACTTGAACCCGCGAGGCGAAGGTTGCAGTGAGCTGAGATCGCACCACTACACTCCAGCCTGGTGACAGAGCGAGACTCCATAAAAAAAAAAAAAGTTCCAGAAATAAACAACTCAGTAGTTTTAAATTCTGTGCCATTCTGAGTACTTTGATGAAATCTCACACTCTGCTCCACCCTGGATGTAAATCACCCCTTTGTCCAGAACATCTGAGCTTTATATGCTACCTGCCTGTTGGTCACTTTGTAGCCGTCTGCATTATCAGATCGACTTTCATGGTATTGCAGTGCTTGTGTTCAAGTAACCCTTATTTTACTCAATAGTGATATCAAAGGACAAGAGTAGTAACGCTGGCAATCCCAACATGCCAAAGAGAAGCTGTAAAATGTTTCCTTTAAGTGAAAACAATAAAGTTATTCATTTAATTAATAAGGAAAGGAATAAAATGTATGATGAGGTTGCTAAGATCTATCATAAGAATGAATCTTCTTTCCATTAAAGTGAAGAAGGAAAAGAAATTGGCGTACACTACACATGAAGTTTGGTATTATCCATGGTTTCAGGCATCCACTAGGGGATTTGGAACATATTCCCTTTGGATAAGGGAAGACTACTGTAGCAAATATTTATTGAGAATATGTGATGTGACAGGAACTGTGATAATCTTTGTAATAACTCAACCAATTTGGCATCGTTATTAATTTTAGTTTACACAAAGGAATTTAAGTCTCTTTCCCAATATCGAATAATCTGACTCCAGGGCCCATGTTCTTAAATATGTTATGTACTTATAAATTTGCTGTCATCACAGGTGTGCATTGATTATTCTATATTATCAAGCAGTTTAATGATTCTGATAGGAGTATCCTGGTGATCTCACCACTCTTGCCCTCCACAGATACCCAGAAATAGTCTATTAGGTTGAATGTGCAGCATAAAGCCACATTCAGAAAACATCTTTGTAACACAGACAGAAACAACACATGGAGTCCAATGCCTAAAGATTATTAAGAAATACAAGAGGCCGGGCGTGGTGGCTCACGCTTGTAATCCCAGCACTTTGGGAGGCCAAGGCGGGCAGATCACGAGGTCGGGAGATCGAGACCACAGTGAAACCCCGTCTCTACTAAAAATACAACAAATGAGCCAGGCGTGGTGGCAGGCGCCTGTAGTCCCAGCTACTCAGAGAGGCTGAGGCAGGAGAATGGCGTGAACCCGGGAGGCAGAGCTTGCAGTGAGCCGAGATTGCGCCACTGCACTCCAGCCTGGGGGACAGAGCGAGACTCTGTCTCAAAAAAAAAATAAAAAAATAAAAAAATAAAAAAAAAAAAGAAATACAAGAAAATGCAAAATACTATTTGAGATCAAAAGTACAAAAGTACTGAGGCCTGGTGTTGCGGAGAAACAGTTATCTAATTCAAATTAAATATGAGTGGATTGTTGTAGGTATAGAGAGGTTGGGGGTGAATGTACCAACTGGGGATAAAACTGAAAAGTTAAGACAAGATTGTCCACCACGTTTGTGAATATCATGTTAGCCTTTGGGCTTATCGTGTTGCAATGAAAATGTGTTCAAGTTTTCATGTGATGAGATTTGTGATTTTAAAGAGATTAAGGAAGACTTCTCTAGTGCCAATGGGCAGGACAGAAAAATCAGGTTGCCCAACATGACGGCTACTGAAATTGCCCAAGCAAGAAATGATGAAAGCTGATCGAGCGCAGTGATGGTAGAAGGCGAGAGAAGCAAAGGAATTATTCGGACATTCCTGGAGTAGATCTGTAGAATTTATTGATTTATTGAATGTCAGGGATGAAGGAGAGAAAACTGTCTAAGAGGCCTGCAAGTCCTTGTGATGATTCCCTACAGTGGATTCCTTATAAGGACTTCAAGCTCCCATACAATCTGGCCCCTACTCATCTCCCTGATCTCATCTTATATTCCCCTTACCCTCCAACTGCACTGACCTCATTACTCTTCCTGGAATGTGTCAGACAAGCCCCTGTTTTAGAGCATTTGTACTTACTCTTCCTTTTCCTTGGAGTACTTTTCTTCATGAACTCTCCATGTTTGAAGTTCTCAAGTCTTCCAGGTCTTGCTTTCTGAGTAAGGCTAACATTGATCACATAGCCACAATTGTACACACATGTGCGTGCACACACACACACACACACACCCCTACCCAACTGGGCACCACCTATCCACTTGCCTGCATAGTTCTTTTCTTAGCTCTTAACACCACTTGACATGCTATACATTTTAATTAGTTTTTTTCTGCGTTATTATTTTTCCCACTCTAATGCAAGCTTGTTAAGACTTGATTTCTGTCTATTTTGCTCACTGCTGCAGTTTTGGTGTCTATGAGAGCATGTACAAATACTAATTTAGTTTAATAAATTAATTTCTAGATCAGCTGAGTCAGTGAATGGTGGCCTCATTTTAAAAGAATGCTGTTTTCTCAAATTTTGGGTGACCTCTGACTTCGTTATTTTTATTTTGGATGACCAAATATCACATCTGTAACTTAAAAACACAATCACTTGCCTACACACATGCATGCCTGCATGAATATGCATATACATGAACACACACATACACATTCACACACAAAAGGCGCCCCCTCTTCTTAAGGTCATCTGTTAGGACCAAACATGGATTTTTATCTATAGCATTGAAATATTCATCATTGCCTTTAGGATTTTCTGAAGTTGTATTAAGCACCTGCCTTAATGTTAAACCTAAGTAGACACTTTGCTCCACCATTTTAAAGTTTTAAACTCAATTGCAAAGATCTACAATTTGTTATTATTTTCAGTGCTAAAGCTAGAGGATTTTTTTTTCAAAGACAACATTCAAGTCTACTTATTTACCTGTCACCAAATATAGAACTGAACTGTTAATCATAAGCACTTTATAAGCAGATCCAGGCAACTACGTAAGAGAAAATGACACAGTTTAACCAGACTCTGAAAGATAGAGGCATATTTTGATTCACACTTGTACCAAAGAGAAGAGTCATGTCCATATGACTTAAGGCTCTCTAGACGTAACTGCTATGTGTTTTTATGATAGACCTCTAGAATGTGCCAGTTTTCTGTATCAGAGAGGAATCAAGAGAAATACTTCTTCTAAAGAACTGGGGAGGAGAGGGACTACAGGGAATAGTCTAGGCAGAATAAATGCCTCAGGTTTTGTGGGCATGAAAATTACTTCTTCCAATAAACCAGTTCCTACAGTTTATATGGTGTGAGGTTTAAAACAAAAGAGAGAATTATTTCCTTACTTGAATTCTTCCCAAAGCAATCTGAACATTTCATAATCTATTCCAAAGCAATATGAAGAGATCATCAATTCTCTAAGAATATAATTTCCATACATGTTGGCCTGGATTAAAAAGAAAAGAATTTAATTTCCTCAAATGGCAGATTTGAGTGCTGTATGACCCATATGGCTAAAAATAAAACAAATACAAAAAAAGATTTTACTGAAAGATCAAGGATAAAAGTGAATACTGGCTGGCTAATGAACTCAACATCTGACAGTAATCACTGACAATATTAAATATGTACCCAAAATATAACCTCAGGAGAAACAGGTTTGTTTATTCTATAAATAAAGCAGTTCAAAATGTTGAAAGGCATCATTTGGTTAAGACATAATGTGAATGTGTTCAAAGTTTATTTATTGGGGGGGTAATTATACAAAAATACTTGAAATAACTTGCCAATAAAGTTTCAGTTTGTAACAATAATCCACATCAGTTTAGATTTGTGCATAGTTTTATAATTTAAACAATTTGTATAAAAGAGCTATTCAATCCTTAATCATGTCTAACTTTCAATGAAAACTAAATAAAAATCACATTTGAATTATTTACTTCTACATTATCTGATTATATCCATCAAATGTACTACATATCCAAGTATAAGAGACAGGTGTCTTCTCTGAGAGGTACAAAGGTTGTTCTTTCTGGAATACCCTTTAAGAAAGGTGAAGCCAGCAATTTTTATATATGCATGTGTGCTTATATACATCTACTTAAAAAAGCAAAGATCATGTCTTCATCTATTGTTAACCTAATAGTAAGAATGGGGACCACCAGGCATCAGCAGAGCTCTAGAAGGTCCTGGGGGCACTTGGAAAAGATTATTGGGAATAAGATAGAGTCCTGGTGTAGGATGTGCTTCTGCATGGTCAGAATATGGTGAGGGTAATCTGCAGGCTCCTGGCAAAACAGTGTCCTCTGAAACAGGTGGTGCTGGCCCTGGTGCTTGGGGAGGAGGAGGAACAGGATGTGGCCCTGGAGAGGGATATGGCATATTAGGGGTGAGATAATGCCCTCCCATTCCTGGTGGTTAAGATTCACAAGACATGGATCCCTATGGACCTAAAGAGCAGCTAGAGCTGGATCTGTGTGTTCACCCTGTAGTCTAGGTACCTTTGGAAGGGACATATATGATGTAGAATATGGTCTTGTGGGGCATGGCACAGTTGGGGCTGAATAGGGACCACAGGATGCAGGGCATGCACATGTAGAGGAAGAAAACGGTGTCCTGATTCCTGGAGGCGGTCCGCTGGGAGGCACAGAGGCATACATTGCTCTTGGCAGATGATGTTGCATTTGGCAGCAGTCCAAATGGCACAGTAGGTAGAACATGTGGGTTATTCCAAGGGTTGGAACTTGGCCAACCCTTCTCAAGGCTGGCCAGGTTTTGCATTGCTCACAGCAGAGGTTTTGGCAGGGAGTGTTCAGATAATGCATCTGCCAGAATTTTGTCAGACATTTTCCCCAGTAAGATCTGAGCCCACAGGAGGGTTTAGAATTGACCCCAGATCCTAGAGAACTGGGCACCGAAGAACCAGACGTAGCCTAACTGATGGCAGCAGTGCGAGAACACCAGCTTCAGCAGCTTGCAGCTTCCTCCTCTGTTCTGCCAAGTTTTGAAGCAAGCTACAGAAGCAAAGGGATTTAACAAAGGCCATGGTTATTTCCATGTGATGGCAAGCCTTCTGGCAGAGTTAGTACGTGAATCATAATGGGTATGAAGCTAAAAACTGGATTGACTGCAGGGGAAATAAATAAAGGTGCCCCAAAGGCATTATTTAAATACCAATTTGTTTTAACTCCTTTAGCAGTCCCACCAGGGAGCATGACATTTTTAGCTTACTGGCATGTCAATGATTTTTCTACCACAAAAAAGAGAAAGGCTATCTGCTCAGCTAGAGATAGGGATATGAGGAGTGTCATTTGTTCGTATTCTACCACTGGCATGATTTGAGATCTTTGTGTAGGAGGCATCCATAGGAATAAACATTATCCCCCAACCATGCATGAAGTCAAGCCAATTTGCTGAAGATAAATTTACCAAACCAAATTACTGAAATTCAGTTTGCCACATAGTAATTCTGCCAAAAACCAATCTTCCTGACGAATATTTTGCTAAATGACCAATTTAACATATTTGTGAAATTTGGTTATGATTTTAGCAAATTAACACAATAATTTAAATGCTTTAACAGGACATTTTAAGAGCTTAACAGGAATATACAATTTATGTTGCCACTACTGAAATATAACTTTATGAACATTACAACTCAAAGTACTCATATTAAAATTCTAAATATGTGTATATATTTCTTTCAAAATACAAATGGTATGTTCTGTAACCAAAGCATCATTATTTTATATGGGAAATTTTCAGGTTCATATAATTAAAAAACCAAACTCAACTACACTTTATTTTAGTTTAAAGATTCATCTGGAAATTTTGGGTAGCATTTTAAATTTCACTTGTTTCATTTAGAAATTAGTTGCAACAATTTATTATGTGATGTGGTTGCTCCTGTGACTTTCTAGTCCATTTCTATCATGGGGTCCATTATAGTTTTCCCTCCAGGGCATCCATCCCTTGTTTCCCTACTTGGACACTTTTATTCTTTGATATTGAATCTTTCTTTTCACAGCTAACAAGTCAATGTTTCCAATTGCTTCTTGTTAAAAACCAAACTTCCAGTGTTTAATAAATAATGTGATTCTTTCAGCTACTTTAGATATCTTTTAGAAGCTTTTTGATTTTTTTTAACTTTCCAAGTTTAAAGTATGTCAGGTATAATGTGTTATCTTTGGGAACAAACTATAATATTAATTAGGTTCAGTTTATATTTAAAATTGTCATTAGAAACTTAATATTTATGAAGATACATGTATATGTATAGATGTGTCTCTGTGTGCATATATTAAATTATGTGTCAGGAGTGATGAAATATATACATCCTTGTTAAAGCTGTTAGCTGACTCATCAAACCTGTTGGAAACATTTTTGATAACTAGTATATTTGGTGAATTTTACATATTTAACAATTGGAAATTTTTACATATTAATCAACTGGAAAATTGATTACTTAGGAAAGCGGCTTTCAGCACTTAATTTTGTTTGAATTGACAACTCATCAAATTGATCTCCAAATTTCAGTTATTTGAATGGTTATGGTAATAGGCATCCCATATCAAAACATGTCCATGACCCTTAGCAGATAAAATTTGTTTGTGGCTAGATACTCCATTCAGGCTGGACAAATTAATGTCTTTCTGAGTGAGGACTCTGGATACTTGGACCGTATTAAGAAGCTAATGCCCCATCTAGGCCCCTTATTGCCCTGGGTCATTCACATGTGTCCCAGTGTGTTAATCATAAATCTTCCTTTGGGGTAGACTGATTGCTTTTGGGTTGCAGTCACTTTCAAATAAAACAAACAAAAGAGGCAGGCCTCAGACAAGTCACAGCACCCGATAGTAGTGGTGCTGGTAATGATAATCATGTATTTTTGGATAATCCAAATGATTTGTAGTACTTTTTCAGAAAATATAACATATCTAGTATTAAACTAAGGAATGCAGATATAAAAGTAACATCTCCAAGATGGGCAAATAAATATCATACATTGGTTAAATGCTGTGACAAAGATATGTGGAATTTTAGTCCAAGTCAGATTAGTAATTGATTCTTCTTCCTCTTTTGAAGCGACATTTCTAGTAACAAACCAACATTTTATGTATATAATATACATTAATAATTATCTTTTAACAATAAATATCTCATTTTATTAGATTAAAATCTGTTGATAAATAATATTATTAGATTCATAATGGTATTGATATGGTTTGGCTCTGTGTCCCCACATGAATCTCATCGTGAATTGTAATCCTCATAATCCTCACGTGTCAAGGGAGGGGCTGAGGTGGGAAGTGACTGGATCATGGGGGTGGCTTCCTATATGCTGTTTCCATGGTATTGAGTGAGTGCCCATGAGATCCGATGGTTTTATAAGGCAGTTTTCCATGCTTTTGTTTGCTGTCTCTTTCCTGCCACCATTTAATGCATGCATCGCTTCTTCCTGAGGCCACCCCAGCCATGTGGAACTGTGAGTCAATTAAACCTCTTTCCTTTATAAATTACCCAGTCTGGGGTATTTCTTTAAGCAGTGTGAGAATGGAATAATACCATAAATTGGTAGCTGTAGAGTGGGTTACTGCTATAAAGATACCCAAAAATGTGGAGGCTACTTTGGAACGGCATAACAGGCAGAGATTGCAACAGTTTGTAGGGCTCAGAAGAAGACAGGAGGATGTGTGAAAATCTGGAGCTTCCTAGGTCCTTGTTGAATGGCTTTGACCAAAATGCTGACAGCGATATGGACAATAAGGTACAGGATGTGGTGGTCTCAGAGGGAGATGAGGAACTTTTTGGCAGTTGGAGCAAAGGTCACTCTTGCTATGCTTTAGTAAAGAGACTGGTAGCATTTTGCCCCTGCCCTAGAGATCTGTGGATCTTTGAACTTGAGGGAGATGATCTGAAATTGGAACTTATATTTAAAAGGGAAGCAGAGCATAAATGTTTGGAAAGTTTGCAGCCTGATGATACGATAGAAAAGAAAAACCCATTTTCTGGAGAGAAAATCAAGCCAGCACAGGGATTTGCATAAGTAACAAGGAGCCAAATGTTAATTACCAAAACAATGGGAAAATGTCTCCAAGATATGTCAGAGATCTTGATGGCAACTCCTCCCATCACAGAACCAGAGGGTTAGGTGGGAAAAATGGTTTCCTGGGCTGGGCCCCACTGCTGCACTGTGTGCCCTCTGGACTTGGCACACTGTGGCCCAGCTATGGCTAAAAGGTGCCAGTGTATAGCTTGGGCCATGGCTTCAGAAGGTGCAAGCCTCAAGTCTTTGCAGCTTACATGTGGTGTTGGGCCTGCAGGTGCACAGAAGTGAAGAATTGAGGTTAGGGAACCTCCAACTAGATTTCAGAGGATGTATGGAGTCACCTGGATGTCCGGGCAGACGTTTGCTGCAGAGGCAGAGCCCTCATGAAGAACTTCTGCTAGGGCAGTGCAGAAGGGAAATGTGGGATTGGAGCCCCCACAGGGGCACTGCCTAGTGGAGCTGTGAGAAGAGGGCCACCCTTCTCCAGATCCCAGAATGGTAGATCCACCAAGAGCCTGCACTGCATGCCTAGAAAAGCCACAGACACTCAACACCAGCCCATGAAAGCAGCTGGGAGGGGGGCTGTACCTTACAAAGCCATAGGAACAGAGCTGCCGAAGACCATGGGAGCCCACTTCAGCATGACCTGGATGTAAGACATGGAGTCAAAGAAGATGAATTAGGAGCTTTAAGATTTAATGACTGCCTCACTGGATTTTGGGCTTGGATGGGGCCTATAAACTCTTTGTTTTAGCCAATTACTCTCTTTTGAAATAGGAGTGTTTACCCAATGCCTGTAACCCCATTGTATCCAGAAGGTACCTAACTTGCTTTTAATTTTACAGGCTTATAGGCAGAAGGGATTTGCCTTGTCTCAGATGTAACTTTGGACTATGGATTTTTGGATTAATGCTGGAATGAGATAAGACTTTGGGGGGACTGTTGGGAAGGCATGATTGTGTTTATAAATGTGAGGATGTGAGATTTGGGAGGGGCCAGGGATGGAATGACATGGTTTGGTTCCATGTCCCCATGCAAATCTTATCTTGAATTGTAATCCCCATAATACCCAAGTGTGGACGGAGGGACCCAGGGGGCAGTGATTAGATCATAGGGCTGGTTTCCCCTATACTGTTCTCGTGATAGTGAGTTATCACAAGATCTCATCGTTTTATAAGGCAGTTTTCCCTGCTTTTACTTGCTGTCTCCCTCCTGCCACCTTGTAAGGCATGCCTGCTTCCCCTTCCGCCATGATTTTATGTTTCCTGAGCCTTTCCCAGCCATGAGGAACTGTGAGTCAATTAAACCTCTTTCCTTTATAAATTACTCAGTCTCAGATATTTCTTTATAGCAGTGTGGGAACAAACTAATACATGGGTATAACATAAAACTTTCACATGTTAATAGTAATCAAGTTAAATATTCTGCATAAGATAGGGAGGAAGGATCCTTTCTAATAGAATTTGACAATTATGAATAATCCATGCCATAGCTGGGTACAGTGGTGCACACCTGTAGTCACTGCTACTCTGGAGGCTGAGGTGAGAGGATTACTTGAGACTGAGACTTTGAGGCTGCAGTGTGCTATAATGATTTTGCCTGTGGATAGTCACTACACTCTAGGAATACAAGAAATATTTAATCAATATACCATGACACCTGAGTTCTAATTCTAGATTAACCATTAGCTATTTATATAATCTTTTGTGAGTAAACTTTCATTTCAATTTCAAGTTTATCACATGTAAAATAGGTGAATTTTGGTCCATTTGGTTTAGACCTTTAATGGTTTTCTATAAGAGGGACATATGCTGTACATTATTAATACTTTCATATGGCCAGCCATCTAACCCTAATCAAAAACTTACAGAGCTTTTTCTTTTCAGAAGAAAATGTAATTTCTTTACCATAACAGCCAGTATCTAACATCAGCATTCCACCTTCTCCTTTGCCTTGCCCATCCCCATATTCTCTCTTTGCCACCAACTTTACCTATTGAAACTCTACCTCTTCAACCCGCCAACTGTTTCTCCTAGAATGACTTAATGCATTCCACCAGCCAAAAAAGAGGTCTTTCTTCTCAGTTATAAATTTTACTGGTCACAGTCTCCCTTAAGTTACTGCTTTCTGAATATATGTTGGATCTTTCATTGCAGGTTAGGCATAGTGCAAGTGGTACAAACCCACCAAACTTACCTTGAGAGTCAGCTTGGGGTTTGAACTATGATTATTTAAATTAATAATTAAAACCATAACTATGTTACTTAAGTGTTCTGTATTTAATATACTATCAATCATATAAAATGCTTTTGCAGATATTTAATAATCAACGTCATATTTCAAGCTCAAGTATAATCATCTAGTTGACAATCTCAATTACATGCCCAAAATAATACGTGTGATTTACATGTGCCTAAACCGTGTATTAGTCAGCCATTTCTTGCCCTTTGGTGTAATTCCTCAGATAGTCACCCAGTTACTCAAGCCAAATGACTAGATAGTTTTTATTAGATTCTTCTTATTCTCTGTGTCTACCCCTCCTGCACCTCTTTCTTCTCCCCCTTTTTTTTTAGAATCAAGCAACTCTTTATTCCATAAAATAGAATAAGTTATCCCTCTTTCTAATTTATCAGCAAGCACAGTCTCTGTAGCTCCAAAATATAACTCTGTCTCTATCGTTGTCTGGGACACCAGTGTCTGTCACTGGGCAAAATTTCTACTTTTACTCCTAACAGTCTATTCTCTACACAATAGAACGCTCTACACAAAGTCGCCTTTAAATATGTACATTATATCACATAATTCTTTTTTTGAACACAAGGTAATAATGTTTCACTACTCTTTGAAAATAATCCAGACTCTTACTTCATCCTACAATGTCTTATAGAACCTGTGCTCTGTACCTTTCCTAGCCCATCTACTGTAATTCTTCCAACTGCATTCCGTTTCAGTCACCATTGCCATATTCTCATTTCTCCAACCCTCCAAGACTCGAAGCCTTTAAACTCAGGTTTCTTTTGCCAGGAACGCTCTTTTCCCAGGCTTCCTTGACTTTTTTTTGGGGGGGGGGGGTTTCTTCATATTAGTTATGTCTTTGTTAATTCAAACAACTTCAGCAAAACTTTACTGTACTATGTGTGTGTGTATATATATATAGTATATATAGTATTGTGTATATATATAAAGTATGCTCTACAATGTATATGCCCTATAATATATGGTTTGACTATATAATGTCCGATATATACATCTAACGATCATCAGTAGTAAGACCTTGCCTTCATGGAAGAGGTTACAGTAGGAAAAGTATTAATTACATTTCATAAAGGCAAACATGAAGTTACATAATAGTTTCTTTTAAAAAGGGGGGCCCTGTTTGGACCTTCACACCAAAAATTTATCATCGCTGCAGTAATTTAAGCAAATGAAGCAGGAGTCCCATCTGTTACATGTAGAAAAAAGGAAAAGTAACAAAAAAGTTTCGTTTCACAGGGCATTATCATAAACAGTATCTATTGATCATCATGGGCATTATACCATATCACAGCATGTATCAGACACATTACTAAATTTAAACTTTTGTTTATGAGATTTTCAGCACTTGGAATGCTATGCTTATCGTTTCATATTCCAAATTTTTTGAATACTTCTAAATTTCTAATATTTTTCCAGGTTATAATTGATCATTGTGAAATTTACTTGAAAGCTTTAATAATTTATTATCCAATGTATTATGTAACGTGCATTTATTTATAAAATCTTTATTTTATTAAGCTTTTATAATTTATTGCCAAACATATTCTACAATGAACTTTTATTTTGCAACGTATTACCAGATGTAATGAAACTTAAATTTGTTTTATGTGTGGCTGAAATATTTTAAGTGCTTAACTATTTTAGTGAATAAACAACATAAAATAAAAATTCAGCATTACATTTAGAAAAATCACTCTACAATGTCATTTAAATGTTAGAATTGAAAGCATGCACAGGTATATTTCTCATTTTCATTTTAAGAAGTAGATAATTTGTCATTTTCAAATAATTTGTGCTACATTTAAATGAATCAGCTATCCTTCAAAATCCATTTAAACATTTTGATGTTTCCAATTATCTGAATTTTGGGCATCAACTACCTATAATCCATGCATAATAAAATGTTTTGAGGCATAATGTCTGTGTTCTGTATCATCATATATCCCCAATGTGTGTCCATCAGGTGAGACAATCACTAAAGCCTTTTTGAATATACTTGGCATTTAACGGTGGCTACAGATAAAGGAGAAGAAAAAAAGGACCATATTGTTCATTTCTTTGTTTACAAGAAAAATCTTATTACATGTTCTCTTACCAAAAATGTTTTCTTTTTGGGAAAGTGAGGAATTCCCGAGAGGCAGTCGTTAATTCTTTCCAAAGAATGGACGTATATACAATAAAGTAAATTTATTATGAAAATAAATGCGGGGTGGGGGAAAGGGAGGGAATCTGAATTTATGGAAGAGCAAACAGGAATCCAAAGAAGCATCACATAGAAAATAAGGCCAATTTCAAAAATCAAGGAAAAGATCAAGGAGAGAAAAGCTTATGTGGGCTTGACATAAGAACCTACAGAGTACCAATAAATTAGATATTAGCAACTATTGACCTATAATTACCTTGGAAGTGGCATAAAAGAGTTTTACATATAAGTTTTCAAATGTGATGAGCTTTTTTTAAATGTTGGCTTCAGAATCTGCTACATGTGTGGATTTGGGCAGAGCTAGTAAGTTTGTTGAGCCTCAGTTTCCTAAGCTTTAAAAATAGAAATGGTGATACTATTTTGCATTGTTTGTATGAGAGTTGAATGGTATAATGAGTACATCTTGGCACATATTTATTATATCTATTCAAAATAGTTAAAACTTTTAATTACTACTTATTATCTACTAGGCAGTATTCTAAGTATTTCACGTGTGTTAATTCCAACTCCATGAGAGAGATACTATTTTTAGCATCATTTTAAACGTAAAGAAACTGACATACAGAGAAATTAAGGTAACTGGACCAAGGTCTCAGATTTTTGAAGCAGCTTTGCTAGTGTTTGAGTCACAGTGTTGCTTTTGTGTTCATGAAATTAAACCCTATGCCTTGCTGCTTCTCAAATTCTGTTAGTTCCCACTATATTTCTCTTTGAATAATTTATTTACAGAAATAATCGAATGGACTATCACTAAGTAATTCTGTATGTTCAATTTAAAAATCTTACTATGTTTTTTTTCCATAGAGCTCCATTTGAGTTATTTCCAATAGATATTATCTTCTAAAAGTCCCATAATAAGGTGTACTTTTCTCTAACATCCTGAAGCAATGGTAGCATAAGTTTTCTCTGCTGGATTTTTGGGTTGAACATATAGTTCCTGACTGGCCTTATCTCTATCCTACCTATTGTTCATGTGACAGTCATAAGCTGGGGTGTATGGTATGAAAATTAGATATCTGTAATCCCAGCACTTTGCGAACCCAAGGCAGAGAGATTATTTGAGTCCAGGAGTTAGAGACTGTAGTGTGCCATGATTGTGTCTATAAATGGCCACTATACTCAGCAAGACCCCATCTAAAAAATAATAATTATAAGTAAATAAATAAAACAGAAAAAAAGGAAAATAATTGAACTATGACATAAGCAACATATGTGGATGATTCTGCTTATTTTTAATTTTATATATCATCATTTTATTATTTATTCATATATTAAACAAGTAATTTATCCATAAATACTACAAATGTACAAATCTACAAAATCTACAAATATTAAAGAGGGCTAGTTTCTTTCTTTCTTTCTTTCTTTCTTTCTCTTTCTTTCTTTCTTTCTCTCTTTCTTTCTTTCTCTTTCTTTCTTTTTTCTTTCTTCTTTCTTCTTTCTTTTTCTTTTCTTTCTTTCTGATTTTTCTCCATTAAGAAGATATTTCTAAGCTGAATAGAGTTCCAATTTCTGAGGATATGGACAATAGAGTACTGGTCTTAACTTTACGTCTTTATAGAAACTAAGAACAGCTTGTTTATTATTTGTTTGTGTGTATTATAAGCATGGCCAGAGGCTTAGCCTTACCAATTAGTAGATGCAGTGTATCCAGGCATACAGATTGCAGAAAAATAAATAAATAAATAAATAAATAAACAAACACAGTGAAAGCTTTTGTGCTGACAGACTTGGAGTACGTCCCTACTAGGCTACTATGCTGTTTTCATTTCCCATTGTTGTAGTTCAAATCAGCACATATATTTTGAGCGCAAATATCAATGACTGGAAAAACAGGTCTAACTAGCGAAGTGGCAGTTAGCAAGTGTAAGAAGATATTAAGCAACATTAATGTTTCAACAAGCACACTGGAACATTACCATGTCCAAGGCACCAATCTAGGTATGAGTAAAGGTCTTGGTCCCAAGGATCTTCCACTCTAGGAGGAGAGTAAAATTAGAGACCTTTAACAATCAAATAAATTGAATAAATATAGAGAGTAATATGTGCTCTCAAGACAACATAACAGGGCAAAGAAATAGAAAGTGATGATTATGTAGTTAGGCAAGGCATTACACATACGATTTTCAGTGTCGCACATGATCTGTAAGTTATGTTTGGTTGCTTTTTCTACTTTTCCTTCCCACCCACCCCTTCTCTTATCTCCATCCACAGGGCTCCTTTCTACCCCTCAAAAATGGCAGGCATCTCCTCAATTAGGGTTATGCACTGACTGTCCCCTTTTCTTGGACGTCTCCTCACTCATATTTGATATGAGGACAAAGCTCTGAATTTTTATCTTGCCCAAATTTCTACCTAGAGTCTAGGGATTCATTTTCTACAAGCCATAAATCATCATCAGATGGGTTTTATTTAACCCTATATATTGTTACTTACTTTTCAATCTGACTCTGGCATAATATTATGAGACAAGGAAAAATAATTAACCCCAAAATATATTTCCTTGCATACCTTGAAATTGCCCTGCAAAGTCTCTTGTGGGAAAAATCCACATTCTATAGAGAATTCCCTTCCCCTTTTGTTTTCCTTAATTTCATTTCCAGATCCAAGAGATATTCAATTAAGATCCAGGCACCCTTTTACGTCCCATAAGAAAAAAAATGTACAGCCTGCTCCCTCTGAAGTCTGCTATGTGAGAGATTCCTCTGCATAATAAAACTTGGTCTCCAAAATCCTTTATCTTAACCTGAATGTTCCTTTCCATTGATCCCAGGTCTTCAGATAAACTCAACCAAATGTCAACCAGAAAATGTTTAAATTTACCTATAGCCTGGAAGTCTGTGCTTTGTGTTATCCCACCTTTCTGAACCAAACCAATGTATTTCTTAAATGTATTTGATTGAACGTCTCATGTCTCCCTGCCACTGACCATCTTGGGTACGTGTTCTCAGGACCTCCTGAGGGCTGTTTCACGGGCCACGGTTGCTCATATTTGACTCAGAATGAATCTCTTCAAAATATTTTACAGAGTTTGGCTCTTTTCATCGACAGATACTCCCTCACATCCACATCTTTCCTTATGTGTCATCTTCCCAACAAGCTCCATTCTAACCACCATTTATATTTCAGTTACTCCTGTCTCCCTTACTGTGACTTATTTTTCTATTTGTTTTTAAATCACCTATCACTTTCTAAAATCTCATGTTTTATTTTATTTTATTTTGGGGGCTTATTGTTTATTTTTATGTCTGCCTTGTAGAATATAAGCTAGATGAAGGCAAAAATACTTGTCTATTTTATTTATGAGTGTATTTCAATTGCTCATAATGGTACCTGGCCTATGTACGCTTTCAGTTAGCTACGGGAGGTAAAAATAACCACTTAATAATCATAAAAAGAAGTGAATTCCAAAAAGAAAAGTGGATAGACCATGGTACTGGGATTGAGAAATGAGACAGCTATGGCCAAGGTATAGTTTTGCTTAGACTTAAATGAGAATCTTTTGTAGAATGAAAGGGCAAAATGGAGAACATATTTAAAGGTGCTTGGAAGGAAGAATAAAGTGAGTTTTGGAAAATGGGTATGGAGATGGAACAGATGCCGAGATGACCCATTACTGTACTACCAAAGAAGAGAATTCTATGTTCCTTTACTTCGCACGGCAAAAATTATATTTGTCTGCTGAATACAGAACATGCAGAATGGTTTGAAAAAGTATATAACTAGGTCAAGGAGTAATAAAACGGTAATGGCACAACTAGGCAATTTATTTTGGAAAGTACTGGAGTTTAATCCATCATATTTTATAGTGTAATTGCAATTATATTAAGCAACCTGAACATCCTCCTGCAAAAAACTTAGAGTTAACTGTTTTAAGGAGTAGATTCTTGTGACAAAATTTCACTGGTAGCAGTTCATCCATTCATCCACACATTCACTCATTAATTCATCTAAAATATGCATTTAGGATCCGATGTATTACTTAATACTGTGCTAGACTCTGGATACAAAAATAAGTATCACTCAGGCCCTATTCTAACAGGGCTCATATTCATTTGTGGGATGTATAAAAAGCAATTTCAATGTCATATACAATCATATAGGAAATTCTTTAAAAGTATAGAGAGTAGAAATATTTTGTTGTTGTTTTAGATGGAATCTTATAATAGGTGGTGATAATTAACCTTGATATTAGAATTTAAAATCTCATCTTAAGTGAAAAATAGATTTATGTAGAAAGAATAGCATGTAAAAGTAAATTAAGGTGTGAGAGTGTATGACATATTTCAGAACAAGTAATCCATCTGTTATTAGTCTCTTCGCATCCTGCTAACAAAGACATAACTGAGACTGGGTTATTTATCAAGGAAAGAGGTTTAATTGACTCACACTTCCACATAGCCTGGGAGGCCTCACACTCAGGGCAGAAGGCAAAGGAGGAGCCAAGTCATCTCTTGCATAGTGACAGGCAAGAGAGCATGTGCAGGGGAACTCCCATTTATAAAACCATCAAATCTCGTGAGACTTACTCAGTATCCACGAGAACAGCATGAGAAAGACCTGTCCCCATGATTCAATGACATCCCACTGGGTCCCTCACATGACACGTGGGAATTATGGGAGCTACAATTCCAGATTTGGATGCGGACACAGCCAAACCATATCAACATCACATTAGGGCAAAAACACAAGAGGTGTTGCAGGTTGAATTGTGTTCCCCTGAAAAGATATATTAGACTTCTAACTCTAACCCAATTACTTCAGAATGTGCTTTTATTTGGAGACAGTTTCTTTCCAGAGATAACCAAGTAAAAATGAGATTATTTGGGTGGAACCTAATCCAACATGACTGGTGTCCTTATTCAAAAGGAATTTTGCACACAGACATGCCCACAGGGAGAATGCCATATGGAGATGAAGGCAGATTGTAGTGCTGCCTTTACAAGTCAAAGAACACCAAAGATTGTTGGTAAATCACCAGAAGTTAGGAGAAAGACATGGAAAAGATTCTCCTTCACAGTACTCAGCAGGGAGGGGAAAAACCCCTGCAGACACCTTGATTTCAGATATCCAGCCTCCAGAACTGTGAAACAACAACAACAACAACAACAAATCCTGTTGTTTAAGTTACCCAGTTTGTGGTACTTGTTACAGCAGTCCTAGAGCTAATACAGGAGAATGTGAAAGTTATAAAAGACAAAGATGCAAAGATATGGAGGGACTATCAACATTGTTAAAATATTAAGTGCTTAGATTTTAGTGCTTTGTAATAACCACTGAAAATGGAAGCCAAATGATGAGTTGTGCATTTTACAAAGAAATTCTGGCAGCCTGGGAAAGATGCATATAAGCTAAAGCTAGTTAAGATGAAAAGTCAGAAAACTGGGCAAATGACTATTATAATTTAGCAAGAGGGAGCCAATGAGGGACTAAAATAGGGAAGAATAGTTAGAATGAAGATGTAGTGATGTAAGAGATTAAGGATATAAAATATATAAGATACAAATATTGATGAGATAGGAAGGGGAAATCAAGGGAGAGATTAGATATGACTTTGGCTTAGGGAAATGAGAAAATGGTGGCACCAAGTTTATAGAAAGGCAATTCGTGGTCTAAGGTAGAGGACGAAAATGAATTTTACTTAATGTTGCAATCAATGTACATGTAGAATGTTTACCAGCTTATAAATCAGCCTGTGGGTATTTTAGGTGAGTTATGAACTAGATAAAAAAAGAGAAAAGTTTATAAATAATATTTCTTGTGTAATATGAAGGATTGAAGAAAGAGGATATAGACTAAAGGTTGTATGTACCTGAGAGGTGGGGATACGGGCAAGGGCATGAGGGAGAGTTACTTCTGGGATTCTTATAGTAGTTCAGGCACGAGGTGATAAGCTTCAAATAACTAAACACAAGCAACAATGACTCTATGCAATAAAATAAGGTTATTTTTATCTAAAATGCAAGCTATGCTGGTAGCAGTACAGAAGAATAACTGCTTTAATAGTAGACCTCACCTGGCCATGACCTTCTAAGCAATAAGTTTTATTTATATTTTCAAGCCGTGTTTACTATGTAAATAAATATAAAAATGCAAAGAAGAATTAGCGTCCTTATTTTTTTCTAATGTGAAGGTATGAACTCTTTCTGTAAATTTTTATTGATACACATAAAGATAAAAAAGCTGTCTAAAAGATCTCACATTATGCAGAGTAAGATGCAAAGTGAGAAATACTTGACCCGTACCACCGGCTGTTCCAATGTGATACAGCAGACAAAACAATGAACCAGAGTGCTGCAAGAGAAGTACTATTAGTATACTGCCCTGCAGAAAAAAATGAAAAAACAAAAAACAGAAACTAAAGCAAAACCAATAAATATTTTTGTAGAATTTATGCTTAATTTATGCTTAGAAATATTATTGATTTATGCCTTTGACTGATATTTAAGTTTCATTATAATCACAAGAATCTTACTAGCTTAAAAAATGGAAACAAAAACACAAATAACACGCATGCCAAATTTTCAAAAGATGAAGAATTGTAAGTAGAAAAGAATATGACAGTTTGAATCAGAAGGACCTGGATTCAAAACCAATTTTTAGCATTGCTACCTGTTTGAAAGGCGATTGCCAAGAGATCAGCCACTACCATATTGAGTTTACAAAGATAGGTTGTGAAGGTATAGAAACTCCAGTAAACAAGTTTGGTGATGAATTCCAAAAATGGCCTTAATTTTACCCATCTTTCTATATCCTTGCCTTTTGGTAATATGCTCCTATACTAACTGGAAGCTTGTTCTCCATTATTTACCCAGTGGGTTAGCAAATTTAACACAAGAAGAAGTTTGAAAATGACCTGCATATTTCTGTTTTCATTCTTGTACTCTTTGCATTTCCATGAACATGTGCAGAATAGCCTACAGGAGAAATGTGAGAAAGATACATGGAGAAAAGCAAAGCCAACCTTTCCCAGCCCACAGCCAGCCAACCACAGGCATATGAGAAAACTCAGCCAATATCAGCAGGGCCACCTTCAAGACTCAACTGACCACAGATGTGTGAAAAAGCCCAGCCAAAACTAGGGGAACTTCCTGCCAATCCGTAGACGTGTAATAAATAATAAATGATGTTTGCTTTCAGCCACAAAATTTCTTGGCAGTTGGTTACACAGCAGTATGGTAGTAATAGATAATTTATACATCAATGAAGTGATAATATTGAGAATGGAAAGGAGAAATGATGGCTCAAATGAGGCATAACTGAGGAGGAAATCTTTGCCAAATCTGAAATTCACTACAAACAATCAAGTCCTCAGAACTTAGGAAACTTATCCCCTGGTTTTGCATGCCTACTCTGGAATAGAAGTAACTATCAATTATCTGTAAGTCAGTGTAAATGATTCCTTACGTGCAGATTTTATGTCTTAAAACTTTGCTCTCATAGAAACTTACAGACTGCCAGGACCTAAGTAGTCAGTCAATAAATACTCTTTAAAAATATGATGGAAAGGAAGCTGTTTCACAGGTTCACACAACCAATCACACTAATAGAGCAAACTCAAGTCCAGTATCAGAATGTAAATATGACCTTAGTATGTTTTCTTTGTAAATATGTTACTACTATATTTTTATAATCCTTTCTTAATTATAAGGTTAACATATATTAATCTGAAAAAATCCACCAGCAAGAAATATGTTTTGTGTAACTAGACTTAGGACAGACAAGTTGGACCTAACTAGTCAGTTCTAGAGCCAGAACAGTAGCATGGCATTTTCAGTGTATTAAAAAAGTGAGGCTAACGTATGAAAATTGGTTTAATTATTACTTAAGACTGAAAGAGAAATAAATATATTTTCATATAGAGAATGACTGACAGATTTTAATAGTGATTATTTCTGAAATAACTTCTAAATGATTTTTTTAAGTTACAAATATTCTGAACCCAGAAGATTGAAGTGTAAAAATAATTATATTTCACAATTAGACTCGTGCAAATAAATTGGCAAATACGTGTGTAATTCAAAATATGTACTAGCCATAAATAATACGAAATAAGAGCAACTTATTGATATTAAGTCAAGACATATATGAAATACCAGATAAAAAAAAATCATGTAGAAAGTGGAGCAAGGAAATCAGAATTAGAGCTAAGATCTACTTATCATTTGGTATCATATAGATCATGGTCGCCGAACCCCCATGTTGTGGACCAGTATCCGTTCGTGATCTGTTACAAACCGAGTCACACAGCAGGAGGTGAGTGGCAGGTCAGTGGGCACTACTGCCTGAGCTCTGCCTCCTGCAGATCAGAAGCAGCATTAGATTCTCATAGCAGAGTGAACCCTATTATGAACTGTCCGTGTGAGGGGTCTATGTTGTGCGTTCCTTGTGAGAATCTAACTAGTGCCTGATGATCTGTGGTGGAACAGTTTCACCCCAAAACCATCTCCTGCATCTCAGCTGCACTCCTGGGTCTGTGGAAAAACTGTCTTCCAAAAAACAGGACCCTCATGCCAAAAAGGTTGGGGACCGCTGATAAAGATGACTAATTTTCTGCTTTATTATCTACGTGAATTAAATTTTAAACATAACCTTCAAACATAAAAGAATTAGAATGTATAATATCTAAACCAATAACAAGAATAAAAAGCAATGGGGTATGGTTCAGTAAAAACAAAAAACCACAAGGAAAAGAATAGTAATTGGAAGTCATAATATTAAATGATTCTAAAAACTGAGCATGTCAGTAATCAATAAATATACATGGAGTAAGGCTACACATTAAAAAGCAAATAGTCTCAAATGGGATATAAATTAATCAATTCTAAAATATTTGTAAATATAGTAACTCAAAATATATAATGACTCAAAAACTTCAAAAATAATGGATAAGAAATGATACACTGGGCAAATACTAACAAAGGTTAGCTGCTGTGCTATACAAATACATCTTTAAAGACATAATTAAGGATGAAGTATTCTTATTAGGGACATAATTATAAAATAAACTACTTACCAGAAGAATATCACGATTCAGATCTAATCTTTATCTAACAGCTAAAACTCAAAACTAAAAGACAAAATTACAAGTAGATTTTTATAAATCTATAGTCAGAGACAGGGATTTAAACATCTGTCCCTCAGAAATTAACATAAATTGTAATAATCAATAATAGTTTGATTTTGTAAATATATAGACTCTTATATTCAACAATTAAAGCTTATATTTATATCTATGTTTAAATCTCTATCTTTATGTCTACATATACATTCCATTCAATTCAAGGGCACATAGAAATTTTATTAGAATTAACAGCATACAGACCCACTTAAATAAAATGAGTAATACCTTAGAAAGATAACGAACGTGCAAACTTGACTCAAGAGGAACAGGAAAACCAAAAAGGCCTATAATAATTAAAGGAATTAAATAAATAAACTAAAATTTGGTACAACTTACCCCTTCATACATGCACAAGCATCAGGCACAAATTGTTTTACAGATAATTTTATCCAAAGCCTGAAGAATCTGATAACCCTTATCTTACACAATTGTTCCAAAGGAATATTCTCCAACACATTACTTTATCCAATTAGCATAATTTTATATAAAAAGGAGACATAAATAATAGAAGTAACATTATAGACCAATTTTACTTACAAACGAGATGTCAATACTCCATATAAAATTTTATCTAGTTAAGTCACAATAATGCAAGTTATTCTAGGATCATAAGAATGTGTTAGTTCTACTCTAATGCCTAGAATCCTGTTCCCCATCTACCACATGAAAGAAATATTATAAACATATATGTTAGTTTTGAACTTACTTTTTACATGATGCTATGAATTGCTTCCTGTGTAGTCACAATTTGGAAGAGTTTGGCTATAGAGACTAGTTTTAGTTAATATAGGATATTATTCAATAGCTTTTTAAAGCGTCCTTGTATACATTTTTAAATTTTCCTCAAAACAATCTGTATAGTAAATAAAATGATGAAACTGAGAATCAAGAAAATTAATTGAAAAGAAAAAAATGGTTTTAATGAGCTACTCTATGTGAATTACCTAAACCTCTTAAGTAGCGGAATGATCTTGAAATGCTTGATTTAGATTTTAGATCTACATTTTCCCTTTAGCATACTCACCCATTCATATCTTGGGTGGTTTCAGGTTATGCGATGTCACTGCCTGTTACAGTTCATGAATACACATTAATACATATTTACTAAAGTGCAATTCTAGAGGCAGAGTTTCAATAATAAGAACATTATACTTTCAATGTTATGAATATGCTAATTTTGCTGTAAAAAAATCAAGCAAGAAAACATAATTTTATTTTTTAAAATAAATACACAAAACAAATCTGTTGAAACACATAAATACAACTGGAAGCTAGTGGATTATTTTGCACAGTAAGGATACCTCCTGAGGACTGAGGTTCATATCCTTATAAAATTCATACTATAAATTCTAGGTACCATACTTCATTAAGTAACTGTAAAAAGAAGATCAGTTTATGAGTTTTAAGCATATGTACATTAATCTCTGCTCTGCATACACCAGTGTTACATTTCTGAATAATAAATAATCTGATATTATGTCACCAGAAATATTGTCTGTTCTGAGTTCTTAATCTTTAACCTTTCCCTGAATGAGAAGGAAAACTCAAGCAATATAATTCAAACTTATTATGCATGAAATAGCATGTTTAAGAAAGGAAATATTTGCAGAAATATATAAAGCCATGAATACATTCACATTTTAGCATCCTACACATATGGTGATATAAAACATTATTTTGTCACCATATATGCTCACTTTACAGTGCATGATCTTGATTCTGGGTCTGTATTGTAGGGATGTTAGCACGCTTGCCGAAATGGTGATTAAGTCACCAGTTACATATTATGTAGCTGAATGTTCCTCTCTTAATGTTATAGTTACTCTTATTTTCTGTGCTCTAGTCATATTCACTTAGTTTCTCTCTTTCTTGCTCCTTCTTTATATCCTTCTGTATTAAAGACTGTCAGTGTTTAACATTATTCATGATTTTTTTTAATTTTCCAAGCAGTTTTGCTCTAAGATGTGTCTAGATTGTTTTTAATTTTCCAAGCAATTTTGCTCTAAGATGTGTCTAGTTCTTGTGATGAATTGTGGGTAGCAGTGATATATTGCACTTTCAGATCAGGGGGTGTCTGGTTTGCTTCTCCATGCTTTCTTCCTCCAACTGCTAACTGAATTTCCTTGAATCCAGAAGATGATGGGTTCACATGATGAAAGCAGTCTTATTATTTATTCACCAATTGAAAGAGAGATACTCAGGACAGTTGCCCAGAATAGCTTGACAAGCTGCCTAGGACTACAAAGTGAATGATAAATAAACTTTTTTGATTTAAGACAATGAGATTTTGTTGTTGTTGTTGTTGATTTTTACTATAGAAAGTTACCGACTTAATAATATTCCTTTCTCTCACCTTTAAACTAATCTTTATTGAATACCCTATATCATACATTATGCAATGTATCAGAGACACAGAGATGAGAGATTCAGTCCATTTCTTCAAGCAACTTGCAAGATCATATTGAGTAAAGATGACTAAGCTAAACATTACAATGCATTTTGATTAATGCAATTGTGGAGTTATCCCCATGGTCTCTGTAGCATGAAGGACTCTAGGGAGGCATCCTAGGAAAAGTGATGCTTGACCACAACATAAAGAGTAAGGTTGGTTTATACAGAAGGCACGGAAAAACCTCGGCATTCCGAACCTAAGAAATAACAAGTGTTCCTCAGGGTTCCAACTGGGACACCTCAGGGTTTTGTTTTCTTCAGGAAGTTTGCACAGGTGGGAACCTAGCAACCATTTTTGATTCACCATTTCTTTAACTCTAATACTAATGGTCAATGAATAATCTGGTCCTTTGGTTTTTATCTGCTTTTTCAATTTTTATTTTAGATTCAGGAGGTAAATGTGAAAGTTTGTTACCTTGGTATATTGCGTGATACTGAGGTTTGGGGTACCCAGGTACGGAGCACAGAAGCCAATACTTTTCAACCCTTGCCCCCTTCCTCCTTCTTCCCTCTAGTACTCCCCAATTCCTATTTTCCATATCTTTATGTCCATGAGTACCCATTGTTTAGCTCCCACATATAAGTGAGAACGTGAAGTATTTGATTTTCTGTTCCTGCATTAGTTCACTTAGAATGATGGCCTCCGGCTACATTGATGTGACTGCAAAGGACATGAATTTGTTCGTTTTCATGGCTGGATAGTATTGTATGGTGTATATATGTAACATTTTCTTTATTCAGTCCACCATTGTTGGGCACCTAGGTTGAATCCATGTCTTTGCTATTGCAAATACTGTTACAAAGAACATGCAAATGTGTGTGTCTTTTGATTGAATAATTTGTTTTCTTTTGGATATATATATCTAGTAATGGAATTGCTGGATCAAATAGCAGTTCTGTTTGAAGTTCTTTGAGAAATCTTCAACTATTTTCCACAGTGGCTGAACTCATTTACATTCCTGCCAACAGTGTATAAATGTTCTCTTTTCCTGCAGCCTCAACAGCATCTGTTGTTTGTTGACTGTTTAGTAATAGCCAGTCTGAATGGTGTGAAATGGGATCTTATTGTAGTTTTGAGATGCATTCCTCTGAGGATTAGTGCTGTGTAATATTTTGTATGTGTTTGTTGGCTACTTATATGTCTTCTCTCGAGAAGGGTCTGTTCATGTTTTTTTGCCCATTTTTAATGGGTTATTTAATTTTTGCTTTTTCAATTTTGTAAATTCTGTATAGATTTTGCATATTAGACCATTGTCAGATGTGTAATTTGCAAATATTTCCTCTCATTCTGTAGGTTGTCTGTTTACTCAATTGATAGTTTATTTTGCTATGCAGAGACTCTTTAATTAGATCCCACTTGCCAATTTTTGTTTTTGTTGCAATTGCTTTTGGGGACTTAGTCAAAAATTCTTTCTGAAGGCTAATGTCCAGAATAGCATTTCATGGTTTTTCTTCAGTGATTCTTATGGTTTTAGATCTTACATTTAAATGCTTAAGCCTCCTTGAGTTAATTTTTGTATATGGTGAAAGGTAGGGGTCCAGTTTCACTCTTCTGCACTTGACTATCCAGTTATCCCAGAACTATTTATTGAATAGGGAGTCCTTTCTTCATTGCTTATTTTTGTTGGCTTTGTTGAAGATCCCATGGCTGTAATTGTGCAGGTTTATTTCTGGGATTTCTGTTCTGTTCCATTATTTATGTGTCTGTTTTTGTGCCAGTACATTGATGGTTTGGTTACTGTAGCCTTATAATATAGCTTAAAATCAGGTAATGTGCTGTCTCTGGCTTTGTTCTTTTTGCTTAAGATTGCTTTGGCTATTCACGTGCTTTTTTGGTTCCATATGAATTTTATAATAATTTTCTCTAGTCCTGTAAAAAATGACTTTGGTAGTTTGATACAAATAAGATTGAGTGTTTAAATTGCTTTGGGCAGTAGGGCCATTTTAACAATATTGTTTCTTCTTGTCCTTGAGCATGGAATATTTTTCCATCTGTTTTTGCTGTTTCTGGTTTCTTTCAGCAAGGTTTTGTAATTCTCATTGTATAAATCTTTCATCTTCTGGGTAGCCATATTCCTAAGTATTTTTTTGTGTGTCTACTGTAAATGGTGTAAATGGGATTGTGTTCTTGATTTGACGGTCAGCTTGAATATTATAGGTGCATAGAAACGGTACTGATACATTGATCTTGTATCCTGAAAATTTACTGATGTCATTTATCAGTTCCAGGAGCATTTTGATGGAGTCTTTAGGGATATCTAGGTATAGGATCATACTGTCCATGATGAGAGATAGTTCGACTACTTCTTTTCCTATCTGGATGACTGTTATTACTTTATCGTGCCTGATTGCTGTGGCTAACATTTCTGGTACTATGTTGAATAAGAGTGGTGAGAATGGGCATTCTTGTCTTGTGCCAATTCTCAGGGAAATACTTCCAGCTTTTGCCCATTCACTGTGATGTTGGCTGTGTGCCTGTCATAGACAGCTGTTATTATTTTGATGTATGATTCTTTGACAGCTAGTTTATTGAGGGTTGTCATCAAATAAGGATGTTGGACTTTACTGAAAGCTTTTTCTGCATGTACTGAGATGATCATATGATTTTTGTTTTTAATACTGTTTATGTGATGAATCCGATTTATTGATTTGTATATGTTGAACTAACCTTGTATTCCAGGAATGAAGGCTCTCGATCATGGTAATTAACTTTTTGATGTGCTGTTGGATTTAGTTTGCTGGCATTTTGTTGAGGATTTTTTTTATCTATGTTCATAAGGTATATTGGTCTGTAGTTTTCTTTTTTCATTTTACCTTTGCCAAGTTTTGGTGTCAGAGTGCTGCTGGCTTCATAGAATGTGTTAAGCAAAAAATCCCTGCTTCATGATTTTTTTGGAATAGTTTCAGTAGAAGTGGTACCAGCTTTTCTTTGTACGACTGGCAGATTTAGCTGTGAACTCATCTGGTCCAAGGCTTTTTTTTTTGGTGGGTAGGCTTTTTGCTACTGATTCAAATTCAGAACTTGATATTGATCTGTTCATGGTTTCAATATATTCCTGATTCATTCTTGAGATATTGTGTATTTTAAAAAATTATTTCATTTCTTCTAGATTTTCTAATTTATGTACATAGAGGTGTTCATAATAGTCTCTGAGAATCTTTTCTATTTCTGTGGGATTAGTTGTAATGTCACTTTTGTCATTTTTGATTGTGCTTATTTGGATCTTCTATTTTTTTTCTCTGTGAATCTTGGTGGCAGTCTATCAATCTTGTTTATCCTTTCAAATAATTCATCTTTTGGTTTTGTTGATTCATTTATGGATGGTCGCATTTCAATTTCATTTGGTTCCAATCTGATTTTAGTTATTTAATTTTTTTTTTCTGGTAGCTTTGGTGTTAATTTGTTCTTGTTTTTCTGGTTTCTCTATGTGTGATGTTTGATTATTAATTTGAGATTTTTCTTTGGGTAGGCATTGAAAGACATAAACTTTTCTCCTAACACTGCTTTTGCTGCATCTCAGTGATTTGGGTATGTTTTGTCTTGGTTTTCATTTAATCCAAACTTTTTAAAATTTTCGCCTTAATTTTGTTTTTTACCTAAAATTATTCATAAACAAGTTGTTTAATTTCCATGTAATTGAGTAGTTTTGAGAGATCTTCTTGGTATTGATTTATATTTTTATTCCATCTTGATATGAGTATGTGGTTTACAAGATTTCAATTTTTTTGAATGTATTGAAACTTGCTTTCGGGCCAAGCATGTGGTTAATCTTGGAGTACATTTCATGTGCAGATAAGACAAATATTCTGTGGTTTACGTGTATTCTGTAGACATCTATTAGGTCCAACTGGTCATATGTTGAGCTTCAGTCCAGAATTTATTTGTTAATTTTCTTTTATTTTCTTTTTTCTTTATTATTATTATTATTATACTTTAAGTTTTAGGGTACCTGTGCACAATGTGCAGGTT
>NW_026652323.1:746684-846491 GCF_009828535.3 Hylobates moloch
GGACATGAACTCATCATTTTTTATGGCTGCATAGTATTCCATGGTGTATATGTGCCTCATTTTCTTAATCCATTCTATCGTTGTTGGACATTTGGGTTGGTTCCAAGTCTTTGCTATTGTGAATAGTGCTGCAATAAACATACGTGTGCATGTGTCTTTATAGCAGCATGATTGATAGTCCTTTGGGTATATACCCAGTAATGGGATGGCTGGGTCAAATGGTATTCCAAACAGTAAAATAATGTATTTTGTTAATAAGATTTTATGGGTAGTTATCAGCCCAAAACTCATTGGTAGATTTCTAGTTATGGAACAATGGAATCACTGTATGCCCAACTCACACTAGATACTAGACAGAGAATAATTTGTATGTGGTGATTCTGAAGGTTCATCTGAATCTTGTAATACTTTCGGGTATTCACAGTGTCAATACTTTTTGTTGCAAAGTCATAGAGGTGAAAAGTAAACTGATTTTTTTTTTTTTTTTGAGATGAAGTGTTGCTCTGTCAGCCAGGCTGGAGTGCAGTGGCTCAATCTCGGCTCATTGCAACCTCTGCCTCCCAGGTTCAAGCAATTCTTCTGCCTCAGCCTCCAGAGTAGCTGGGATTACAGGCACGGGCCACTATGCCTGGCTAATTTTTGTATTTTTAGTAGGGACAGGGTTTCACCATATTGGCCAGGCTGGTCTTGAACTCCTGACCTTTTGATCCGCCTGCTTTGGCCTCCCAAAGTGCTGGGATTACAGGGGTGAGCCACCACGCCCCACCCTGTTTTTGTTTTTTTTTAGATTTTAAAATTTTAGTAATCTGCTCTTACTAACTTTGCCTTTTAAAAATGTCCCAAACTCTGGATCCTCTTAGTTGTTTAAATACATGCACACACACAGACTTACACATACACACACTATATACATCTTTATCAATTTCACAAATATCTAGTTATTTGGAGAGAAGACATCTTATTTTGACATATTTTCAATCTTATTGAACAGTACTCAGAGAGCAAAATCCACAGGCATTTGTCTTCAATGCAGTCATTTGTAACCTGTTTGGATAATTGAACTGTCAGCTTTGCTCTAGTCAGGATCCCCTGGCCATTAGGCATTTGTTTGCTTTGTAGTAGTGAGTGTTTTCATTTCAATATACTTTGTTAGTGCAAAGAGCACTGCCTCAAAACGACCATTAAGAAGAAAAAATGCCCAGTGGTACACAAGAGAGTAAACTGCCAAAATAATGTATATGTAATTGGAATGGTGAGTAATCTGTCACCAAATCTGATGTCAGTTTAATTTCTCTTACCAGAAATCTGCAGCATGACCTTCCTTATGCTTCAATTGTCTTAGTTAAACATAAATATTTTAAATATTAATTTTGTAAGGTGTAGTATACTGATATTTTATAACCCAATTTGTTCCAGAATAGTGCCAAAACATTCACATTTGGATAAAAATATATTGCGTTTGTGCAATTCTAAGAACCGTTCTTGCTTCTTTTGATGGCAGGCGTGCCCTTAAAAAACAACTAACCATAATCCATAAAAATGCATATTGTTTTTTGACATATCGTTTACAAATAAGTTCTGGGTTCACTTTGACCGTGACTAACACAGGCAGGCCAAGATGTCAATAACTTTTGGGAGCATGTACAGCCAGTATTATTTCAGAAGGACCAAGAATAGTCCCATGTTCAATGCAAAAGGCAACAATACAGTTGAATATTCTACAATTCCATCGATCCGTAGGGATCAAGAATTAAACTGAATTTTATTACAAAAAAACCTTGTCTTCCACAGTTTTTGGGAAAAGCTGCTCTTTGTGCAGCCTCTATCCCTCTTAGACACTTGCTAAACATTATATAGTTAAGTTTTTTTTTGTTGAAAACTGACAAGGTTCCAAAGACATAGTTTGATTTCAACAGAAAAATAAAGCAAAGCAAATGAAACACAGCCTGCTTCTGTAATTTAGAGCAATTATCTTACTCTTTATGACCCTCAACAGGAAAATGAAAAGAGAGTTTCCTGCTTTTTGATTACATGTATTTGACTGCTCAGTGTATTCTTCAGTGAACACTTAATAAAATATAGTACTTGAAATAACCTGGTTAATCTGTCTACTTCTTTAACATTTATAGCTTATTAGAAGACTAATATATATGTTGAACCCTAAATAATATTTTAGGCCTCCTGGAAAGCAACATGTATGATATAATTTTAGATTATCAGAAAGCTACTATTTCCATCCTCACCACTAAATCTACCATAGTTCACTGGGGTCCTATATCCTCAAATTGTAAGGGTAATACTTTAAAAACTTGAAATCCAAACTGATCTCAAGATACACCCTGCTGTTGATGATTTTTACATAATAGCAGGGGATAAGGAATCCACAAACAGTTTTGGGAAAGTGCAAATTAAAAATGAGAATTTCTAGGACTGAGCCTCCCTCATTGGAAAATTAAAACACAAAACCTGACTTTCATTATTTTCCTTAAGCAGTGGTAGCAGCTTTCACACTGAAGATGTTATCTGAGATGGATGCAGGTGTTCTCCAAAGACTTGGTCCTGGGCTGCCTTGGACAGTAAATCTTTGTTCTGAGTAACCAGGAGTTAAAAATTGGGAAGCATTTAGTCAAGTGAAAGAAAGTACGAACCCAAGAAGGCAGATATATTTCTGCTGGGCTTCTTTGAAGTACTGAATGACTCTTTTATTTATTTCTTGACATTTAGTGACAACCTACCATGTACTAGATAGTAGAGATCAAGGTGGATGCATGGAGACAGCAACCTTCCAGTTTAAACTGAGGACTGAGGAGAGGGCCGATAGGCCCCTAATAAGAAGTAATTCTGAAGTCTGGGAAAGAAGGAGTTCAAGGATATTCACAAAAAAATGTGTTTGTGTAAGCATGACTTGGGATAATGAAGGGGTAATGAAGATGTGCTTTAGTGCATGGGAGAACAGGTGATTAGCCCCAGATAATTCCAGAGTTAATTGGTATGGTGAATGCAGAGATGTTTTAAAATCTGCAACAAACGTTTTCTATAAAACGTAAGCAAAATAAAAAACAAGAGCCTTATAGTTAAGTAGGGTCTAAAGCTAAAGTTACTTGCACAAGTGGCGGTCAGATGTCAACAGCAGGAGCTCATTAGTTTCAGCCACAAGTCAGACAAGTCAGAAAGAGCAGTCTGGTAGGAGTGAGCATGCCCTGAGGTATGTCTATCTGCATATTTCTTCTAGACACAGACACTGCCACGCGTTTTGGTATATAAAGAATGTATTGTTTCAGATTATAAAATAATATATGTTCCTTTGCTAAAATTTGCTGAACTCTGAAGACTATGGACTCTGACACCCAGAGGTGGTCATTGTTTGTGATTCTAAGGCTTCTCTTCCTTCGGGTGCATACTGTTTTACAGTGGTAGAGCATGCCTTATAGAACAAGTTGGTCACTTTCCTCACTTAACATAACCAGTGGTTTCTTATGTACATAATAGAATTTCAGTCACTATGCAAGAAAGTTTCATTTTTTAGCCTATGAAGGCATTTTTCTCTTTCCAATATCTATGAAAATCTCATAGTTTGTGATCTTAATCAATCAACCTTCAGCTAACCAATTCACATCAAAGAAAAATATCGGGATCAAAAAACTTTTCACTTTAAAATTAAGTTTTTGGATAAAAGCAAGGGGAGAAAGCAAAAAAAAAAGAATCTGTACTCTTGTTTTACCTTTGGTTTGATATCCTTGTTTCTGAACCTATGTTTGCAGCAGCTTCAGCTCTGCCTAGAGTAACTCATCAGTGGTGTGAATCTTATGGTGTCCTACGACTTTTCAGATCTTTGCCACTCAAACTCCAAACCCGTCCAAATATAAGAAAACAAACAAAATATTTATTTGAAAATTAAAATGTATTACATATATATGCATTTTATATGTATAATATTCAGGCAGCTGTGTATTGAGTTCCATATGCAATCTTTGTCTACTATTAATTTAAAAACTATATTTTTCAGTTGTGGATGTTAAAGCATAAGTCTCACCAGTAAGCCTTGTTGCTAATGAACTATTATTAACTCCTGCCTATGCTTGCTAATGGCATGTGCCAAGCTCTTAGGCACCATTTAAAGAATAATCACCCTAAACTCATAATTTATTGCCTTCAGCCTAGATGGTTTATACATAAAATCCAGCCAGTGTCAGATACTTTGTATTGTATTATTATTAATAATAATTTTGGCACTAATATTAATATAATACATTCGATTGGCCTCTTTGGGAAATGGTATTTGTATTCTTATAAACAACACAGGTATTAAAAAGATAGTTGCAACAACAAGAACATGGAAACTTAGTCCAATTTTTGGGCAGGTCTATAAGAACTTTAATGAACTCACCTTCTTAATAATTTATGGTTTAACTGCCTAAATCTACCTTTGAGAAAAGTAATATTCCCCTGTGCTGTTACACCGGTAGTGAAGTAAGAGCAGAGGGTGACATGCCAACAGAGTAATCCTTGTGTGATTTACATTCAGTTCCTTACCATGAGCATAATCTTTAACCTATCTTAAAAAATAGACTAATTGCCACACAGTGTATCTCCCTAAGATTGTAGAGGATAAAGAAATAAGGGGCCACTGTCCTTTGCTGCTGGAAAATGTCTCCAGGAGACATTTCATTAGAAAACACTTTGGGGCTTACAGAGAACCAATGCCACCATCAACACCACTTCTACCTCTGATCTAGTCTTCTTGTCTTCAGGTAATTTTCATATATGCTTTATCTTCCAGACTGGATTATAGGCCCTTCAGGACAGTAATTTTATCTGCTCTGCCCATTATATCATTTTAGATGCTTTTAAAGCTTTTTGTACCTGTTATGGGGAAGAATAGGGACAGAAAAACAGGAATAATAGCCACAGTGTACGATTCACTGGTTACATTACTTCTCAGTCAGGGATACATGTCCTCACAAAGCATTTATTAAATCCACAGTTATTGCATGTCAACAAATGCCCCATGGGAGTTAGTATAGGGTAGCTTTTAGAATCTTGCCCAAGACACCACTACCACCACCACTTATTTAGCCCCTTTAACCTCACCACACCTTCTGTTTATTGTTTCACAGTTTATGCTTCCTGTGTACTGGATACTCTGTCTAGGGTTGCCATCTCCAGCCTGCTGATACTGCAAATCTCAGTTTCATGATGACTTCACTTAGAAAATAATTATTGATCCCACAGCCTGGGTTAGAGACATCTTTTTCTACCGTATGCTTTGGCTATCACTTTGTCTACCATAACATTTACCAGTCGGTGATTACTGATCAATTTGCATGCCTCTGCTAAATTGTAACCCCTGAAGGACAGGAGCCCTACTGTACCTGGTTTTTTGTATCCAAGACCTGTGTGGTGTCTAGAACAAAATAGGCCCCCAATCCACACTTTCTGTAAATTAATGGACATGTAAAAAGATGCAAAGAGATATTTCTTCACTTGAGATTGTCACTGTCAGTAATATATTGGCATTCTAGGCATGCTGGCAGTCATCTGGACTCTGAATCCCAGTTGAAATCTGAAGAAAATAAGCAATAACTAACATAAAGCTTCATGCTTTTTGAAATGTTGTCCTTCAGTACAGCAAACTCTGACTAAAATTTTCAAAGGATAATTCCATAAATTCATAAATCTCGAAGGGAAACTCCAAAAATACTCTGTCTGAAATAGATAGCCATTAATATTAAAATCTTAAATTAAGATAAATTATTCTATTCATAGCTTTTTTGATTGTTAAAATTTACCAACTCTCTCTGTCTCTCTCTTAATAAATGATGGTTTTTTACTGTTGTTGGCATCACTATATCTTTCTCAAATGTTCCACATTGACTAAGGACATTCTTCTAGGTTTCTTTTTCATCTCTCTATCTTTGACAATATAGTTATTTTAATTGAGGTCAAGTAAGATACAGATCATGTAAACTTGCATTTTGAATTCTATGTCTTCTGCATCTACTTTTGAATATTCCACAGGAATATGATTGCTTAATGTTCCACATCTTAAATTTATTACCTTATGTAGAGTTTCAAACAGATTCCATTACCAGGTAATTACAAGGTGCCAGATATTGTGCTCGGCTTTTTTTCTAGTAAAAGAAGCATATAATGAAAGAATATTTGGAAAAACAGCTAGAGTAATTTATTCAAGTAAGTCCTTGATTAGTTGAATGAATGATAAGTCTATGAATAAATGGACTTAGAAATTTCAGATTAATGACTTTTTGGAGTAACTGCATTAAAAAAAAAAAAACCTGATGTGAAATTATTCAAATTGTCCCTGTTGAATAATAGCATTCCATGAATTGATTGATGCCTAAATGTTGAGCTCCAAAAGTTTTTCAAAATTTTATTTTAATAAAAAATAAATATTGATACCAGTATACATGTGAGTCATTAATCTTATTTTTTTAAGTTGTTTCCACATTTGTTGTTTAAAATCCATTATCCTCCATACATCAGTGGTAGTCTTCTACTAAGTGAACTTATCTAAGCTGGAACCGTTTCCTAGAAATTCCTTCTCTATTTGATTCCGGGTTATGATTGGTTCATGTGAAATTAGCATGAGCCTTTTTATGGCTAAAGTGCAGCAGAACCCCTTATACACTGAAGGTCAGAATGGGGAACCACACACTGTTGCAGCTTACAGAGAATAAGTTCTCCACTGGTGGCTTGCTTTCTAGGGGCAGTGCAGCAACTGTCCCTGTAGCTCCTCACATTCCAAGATATCCTGTTTGACTTTTAGGAAGCTAGGATAGGCTCATGTGTACCTCTACGGCCAAGGGTACTAGCTTCTTCTGTTCGTCACCACCAGTATCTGCAGGGGAGACCATGAAGACAAATGAGGCTTTGAGTTTATCCTCACACCAGTCAGTTTGTCCTCACACTTCTGTGGCTCATGTACACCATTTTTTCCTGTGACTGATTTTCTTGACCTTTACAAACGTCAGACCCTCCATTAGACAAAGATGCAACAGCTTTCCCTAAATTTCTTCACCAGTCCGCACAATTGCATAAGGGCTAATCTCCACAATTAATCTCTTATTTCATATTGATGATAATAGTTCTGATTATTTGAATGAATCTTAACCATTACATCCCACATCAGACCTTATGTAGGTCTCACATATGACCTTGGCAGCACAGGTATAGATTACCACTGCTGTGATGTGATTACACTGATTCAAAGACCCTATAATATTTTATATTCTGTAGTGCTGAAATTGAGAATTACCAAATCTAGCATGAGCAGTGAAATTAGAGGCATTTTATTACTGCAATATTTATTTATAGCCACCTATTTATATGGTAGCTAAAAGAACTCCTAGAAAAAAATAGACTCTACAATTATTTCTGAGAATTTTAATACTTAGTAATTGGTAGAACAAATAGAAAATTAGTAAAGTTATAGAAAACGTGAGTAACACTATTAACCAAATTATTTTACCAACCTAAAAGACAATTATGGAACAGTCCATCCAACAGTAAAATACATATTCTTTTTAAAGCCACACAGAACATTCACAAAGATAGACTAGATTTTAAGCTATAAAACAAGTCTCAAACATTATAAATAGTTGTAATACTTGTAGCAGTGGTGGATTTACACAAGTAATGTGAATGGCTGAAGCCAAAATTTTTGTGTGACTTTAAACACATTTTTCTTTCACAAAAAAAATAAAAATTGTGTGTATAAGCGTGTGCATATGTGTCATGAGGAGGAGGTGGTGAGAAACAGTGGCTGGGTTTCTGGTATGAGTTATTTCTGTTCAAATAACAAATTCAGTTACAAAAATAGCTATGGCTTCTAAGTCCATATCTTGTAAGAGCTCATACATTGTCAGAGATAAAGACTCAATAAATATACATATCAGTATATACACATACACACACATTTATGCTGATATACATGTGTATATATATATGCAGGCACATATGTGTGTGTGTTATATATGTATGTATGTATGCGTATGTGTATAATACATAAGACAAATATAGATTACCGTGGGAAAATATACAAGGAAGTATTCAATTACTAGTGTCAGTGGTGGAAATTAATAACAAAAGCCTTCACAGAAGTACAGCTTTAAGATATGAATAGGAGCTCATCAAAAAGATAAGAAGAAAGAAATTTTAAACGTGAAATTCATCATATGCAATAGGAAATAGCTCAAAGACATGTTTGAGAATAGCTAAAAATTTCGCGTGATTAGAAGCTGTGGAAGAGGAACACTTAAAGGTATAGCTGGATAGATATTTGGAGACTAACTTGTGAAGGGCCTTAGATTATATGTAAAGAAGTTAAAATTTTTTTATCATGAACGATATCGAGCCAACAGAATTGTTTTTATATGTTTGATATTTACTAACAGATGCATCTTTTTAATATGACAATTGGTAATAATGTAGGCAATGGTTTGGTACAGGGAAAGAATTACAGCAAGAGGTTAGTTGAGACACCACAGGAGGATGTTGTGATCTACAGACAACCACCTAGGAGCTCCTGAGAAAGGCAGAACGTCAACCTCCACCAAAACATTCATGTGCACATGAACCACCTGGAAATTTTGCTCAATTCAGATACCAATTTAGCAGTGTTGATGTGGGAACCAAGATTCATCATTCTTACACAACTTCTGCGTGAGGTCTAAGTGGTGATCTCTAGTGTTCACTTTCAGTAACAAGGGCAAGGTAGTAAGAGTCGAAGACAGTTAGCAGGCATTGTGAGACAATTAAAATAATATTTAGAAAACAGAAGAGCCAGGAATTACAGTCATCAACCATTCAAGGTGACTGGATAGAAATGGTTGATAAAATTTGTATTCATAATTTGAACAAGATGAGAGTATTATGTGAAGGTAAAATATGTTAATAAAGAACATTTCTATTACAAAAGTAATACATAATTGCTATTGAAAGTCTGCACAACACAGTAATGTGGAAAGGAATAAAACCAAGTGTATGTATTTTCAAACCTCCAAAAGCTCCACTATTCACAATTTGCTCATTCTAGTCATTTTTTACCCCCTATTGTAGAATCTTATAAACTACAAAAAGGAGCTTAAACTTGAACTGAATGGTAATCAAATATAACTTAGATTTATGGAGCTGGAGCAATAAAGCAAAGTTTATATTGTATTATACATTCCGGATATCAAAAGTATTTTGTTTTGCTTTCCTAAAATGTCTCTTTTGTCCCTGAAGAAGTTAGTTATCCTGTGCTACAGGTCACATAAATAATGTGATGCTGGCCGGCATGGTGTCTCATGCCTGTAATCCCAGCACTTTGGGAGGCTGAGGCAAGTATATCACCTGAGGTCAGGAGTTCGAGACCAGCCTGGCCATCATGGTGAAACCCCGTCTCTACAAAAAATACAAAAATTAGCCGGGTGTGGGCACACACCTGTAATCCCAGCTACTTGGGAGGCTGAGGCAGGAGAATAGCTTGAACCCGGGAGGTGGAGGTTGCAGGGAGCCGAGATTGCACCACTGCACTCCAGCCTGGGTGACAGACAGTCTAAAAAAAATTAATAATAATAATAAATAATAATAATGTGATGCTTCAGTCTGTCTGGAGCCATTCAGGAAGCAAGACTATTCTATCATCCCCACTGGACTTCTACGAAAAACATCATGGTACAGTTAACAAGAGCACTGGTGATCTGTTTAGGGCCAGAGGTTGAGGAGCGTGGTTTGTTGTTATTTCCGAGATTGATATGCTTGTGGATCGAGCCCAGCTTGACAGAACAGATGATTAATTTTTCAATCACCTGTTGCAAAAGAAATAAGCAAACAAACAAAACAACTTGCCTGCCTGCCTGCTTACCTTGTAGTCTTTATGATTTAGGAAATAAACTACGTTTTTACTCCTGAAAAGTGTTATTTGCTTTACTTTCTTTCTTTCTTTTTTTTTTAAATTGGCAGCAGTTTTTGAGGTTAGTAAGCATGAGAGAGAACACAGAGAGGGAACTGGATAAACTCCTGACAATATCCACATTCTTACGTAATGAAAATTGAGCTTCAAAATTTTTCCCACCTTAATCATAATTCAACTTCTCAATGATCTCCAGTGAATAAAAACCAAAAATGAAAGATAATCGAGAAAATCCACATACATAATATTCAACTTCTCTCCCAACCGTTTCCTGCCCAGCAGCTTTTAAACGGAAGTAGAACAGCGGAGAGGAGATAGCTACACTTCCACCAAGTAGATGCAGGTCTGTTCCCTAAACTCCGTTCTGTCTACTCAGGAGGGTGTCTCTATTCACACTATTAAGTTACAACTGTCTCCACTCCTCGTAATCTAGCCCTCTTGTCTACTTTATTCTATCCTCTTCTATCTTACTTTTACATATGTCATTTGCCTTTCATCCTTCCTTCCCCCACCCCCAAAGAATGTATCTTCCAAGAGAGCAAGAATTTTTATCATCTATTTCTCAAAAGGCACAATGTTTAGAAGAGCATCTAATGCATTGTAGGTGCTTAGTAAATCTTTTTGAATGAATAAGTCTTATTTTTAATCAATTAAAATATGAGTGATGTATTAAATTTGCCATGTTATAATATAAATGTTCACAGATCTATACATTTATTTGACATTTGTATATAGATGATTATGCAATCTGCAAATAAAATTAGAAACTAAAACTAAAAACTCCTTCACTTCTTCCTTTCCAATATATGTTGTTATTTCTGTTCTTGCCTTATTGCATTGACTAGATATTTAGTACAATACTGAATAAAGGGTAGAAAGAGATTCCCAGACTTCCTCTAACCCTTAGGGGCAAAGCATCCAGTCTATCACCAATAAGTAAGATGACACCTGTTAAGTTTTCCATAGATAAACTTCAATAAGATTGAAGAAGTCTCCTCTATACCTAGTTTTCAGAAAGATACCGTGAGAAATGGATGGTGGATTTTGACAATGCGTTTTGTGGGTGTTTATTTAAATGATAATTTTTAACTTCTTACTAAGGTGAATTACATTATTGATTTATGTATGCTAAACTAACTTTGCACTTTTGAGATAAACGTCATTTTGTCATGATGTAATACTCATTTTGCATATTGTTGGTTTTGATTAACTAAAATTTTGTTTAGATATTTTTCACCCGTATTTATAAGACATATCAGTTTTCCATTTCTTTTCTTAATAGGTTTCTGTCTGGTGAGATGGCCTCTTTAAATGAGTTGGAAAAATATTTCCCGCTTTTCAACATTCTGGTAAAATCTTATTGCTATGTAACCTTTATTTCCTATTGTCCTTATGTTCCTTTTGTACTTTTTCTAATTGTATTTTTGTGGAGAGCCAAGATTTTCTGCATATATATTACTGTTCCATGTTTTTCTCTTCTTTTCTCTTTTCTTTCTTTCTTTCTTTCTTTTTTTTTTTTTTTTTTAAGTAAGGATCTCCCTCTGTCACCCAGGCTGGAGTGCAGTAATGAGACCATGGCTCACTGCAGCCTCGACATTCCCTTGACTCAAGTGATTCTCATATCTCAACCTCCAGAGTAGCTGGGACTACAGGCAGGTGCCATCACACCTGGCTAATTTCTCTTTTATTTTTTATAGAAAAAGGGTTTCATCATGTTGCCCTGGCAGGTCTCAAATTCCTAGGATCAAGCTATGCTCCCTCCTGGGCCTCCCAAAGTTCAGGAATTACAGGCATGAGCCACTACCCCGGCCTATTTTTAAATAAGATTAATTTTTTCCAGATAAGTGTTATTTGTGAATATATCGTATTAAGGAAGAGCCAAGACAATATGCCCCCTAGTGAAAAATCTTTCTGGCTCACAAACAAACTCTTTTTGGATTCAGGGGTTCCTGCATAAGTATTAGACAGATTATTCAATGTTTCCTTTGACAAAGGTGAGTAGCTATACGTAGGGTTGCCAGATTTATCAAATAAAAATACACAAAACCCAGTTATATTTGAATTTCAGATAAACAACAAACAGCATTTTTGTGTGCATATGTCTCATGCAATATTTTGAATGTACTTATATTGAAACAAGTGTAAATCTAAATTTGAAATTCAAATGTAACTGGAAATTCTGTATTTTTTCTGACAACCCTATCTGCAGCGCCACTTTCCACTCACAAAGTTTCTATGTGATGTGTGTGACACATTTGCCCAGATGACACGTGTAAACGTCTTCCTCTGAGGCCATTTATCCTTCAGCATGACCTCCTTTGGATGATTGTGGGGTCAAACAGGGAACAGGAGCCTCCATAGCTGGGTAACTCGCACTGGGCCTGCATAAGCACCGAGGGACCCTGCCTTTCTTTATGTACCACCCACTTTGGAGATCTCTGTTCCCTTGAACAAGTGCCATCTTTGTGGCTCCCTTCGTCACTTCAAATGTTTCATTGTACTGCTTTCTTTGTTTTCCACAATCTTTTACTACAGTTTGCTACACTTTATGCTTCGTGTAGATTTTGTTTTCAAGTGTTTTCTATTAATATTGAAGATGAAATTTCAAGCTATTTTTGCTTTTTTCTTTCTTTTTGCTTTCAGAACTGAGAAGGGGAATGTTCACTCTGCAAACTTACACCTGCAGGTCTATATAATCCATTGAATAGCTTCATCAGTATCTATTTACTTTACGCTTCTTTCCTATTTCTATTTTAGTATCTTTGTATTTCCCCCTTTTTATATTATAGTTGTTAAAAACATATCTGTTGTTTTGCAATGTTCCAGGTTTTAGAAGTATTTGTATGTTTTCCTGTACACTGTTGAACCCTCACGCCTCACCACTTTACATTTTAATGACTTCTGATATTTTATCCTCATTATTTTCTCCATAAATTCAGTTCTGTTAGGTTGGGTTTTTTTTTGATCTTTTAAATTTCAATCCTTACTTTACTTTTAATTCATTTTCTTAAATAGCTAAATATTTAACACTAACAAGTGCCCATGAGAAATGATCTATATTCTATTCATTTGGAGGTACTGTCTTATTATTATTCCCTTTTCAAAGTATCTTATTACAGTTTGAATTTGTTTTTAACGAAATAATGATATAGTAGCATTTTCCACATTATAGTCTATGCAACTAAATATTTTTAACGGAAATATTATTAAAATATAGCTTGCTTATTTAGTTTTTGCATTGTGCTCAAAGAATAGGAGGTATTAAATAATTTTGAAATTGTTAGCTTTACTTTTTGGTAGGAAAACAGTGGGAGGGTAGTTCTAATATAATATTGTTGAAAAAAATGAGCATATATTTTTCCCTCGATGATCTGCCCTTCTGTGGAACACAATTTTCCTACAGTTTAAAAGGCAGCCATGTAGTGTTTACTACCTGATGTGCTGCACCCAGCATATCTTACATTTCAGAAGATGGACATCTCAATCAATGTGAACTAATTAATGGATAAAAGAAAATCAGTAAGATTTGTATCCTTAGTAATTTTAAATTGGGATATGAAGTAACTATGCCAATGAGCTGTGACTTCTGAAAATGAAAGGTAAAATATAATAAGGAAGAATTTGAGGCAATCTCTGTGAGGATTGTGAATAATCAACCGTCCAAGAACTTAATATCCTCAAACAATATCCATGTTTTAGTGCTTGATTCTTTAGGGTCAACAGATTAGGTGCTTCTTGGTTTGGCTTGACTCCCTCGTGAAACTTTAATGAGTTGTGAGTCAGATAGGCAGTTTGCTTTCTGGTACGGCTGGCTATCCACTGGATCATCTTGGTTATCATTCCTTCATCTTATTTCTGAGTGTCACTTAGATCCTTCCAGCAGCCTACCTTGGCATGTTCTCATGGCCAGGCTTCAATGTAAATGCAAGGCAGTCTAAAGATACAAGAAGACATGCTAAGCAGGCAAATGCTTTTGACCCTTAGGCTCAGAACTCATATACAGTCATTTCTGCTATGTTCCATTAGCCAAAACAGGTTGAAAGACCATCTGAGTCAGGGTGTGGATGGGGGATACAAAGTTTCACATCAAATGATGTAGATATTGGGAAACCATTAATTCACAACATAACAGCAAGTTACTACAGCCTTCTGTCCAGAACCAATAATTGATATCCTTTTTATATGAAGAAAATGACTTGGGAATTTATCCTTAGTGTCAATTCCAGTAACTTGGAAAGTTTATGGCCCTTATATGTTGGAATGTGTGTGTGCTCCATTTTCATTGTACTTCCCTTCTGAGGATTCAATTACATACATGCGAGACTATTTGATCTCCCACAGACCTTAGACTTTCTGTTCTATTTTTTCATATTTTTTCTTTTAGTTGTTATTTGATAGTTTGTATTGCTCTGTATTCAAATTCTGTCATTATTTTATATGCTTAGTGATATGGTTTGGCTTTGTCCCCACCCAAATCTCATCTTGAATTGTAATCCCCATCATCCCCATAGATCGTCATGGGAGGGACCCCGTGGGAGGTAATTGAATCATGGGGGTGGTTTCTCCAATCCTATTCTCATGATAGTGTTTGAGTTTTCATGACATCTGATGGTTTTATAAGTGTTTGGCATTTTTCCTGCTTGCAGTCACTCCATCCTGCTGCCCTGTGAAGAAGATACCTGCTTTCCCTTTGCCTTCCACCATGATTGTAAGTTTCCTGCGGCCCTCCTAGCAATGCTGAACTGTGAGTAAATTAAACTTCCTTTCTTTATAAATTACTGAAGTTTCCATGTCTCTGCTAAAATTTTTCATATATTTATATATGTTGTACACATTTTGAACTAGTTACTTTGGCATTTTAATCAGTTATTTTAAATAATATTATAGTTTTATAATTATAATAATAATTATAATATTTGAGGCATCTCTGTATCTACTTCTATCAACTGCATTCTCTCTTGACTTAGTGCTCACCTTGTTCTCTCTCTCTCACACACAGTTTCTCTCTTTTTCCTTTTTATGTGTTTTATCAATTTATTATATGCTGATCATTTGTGTAATAGTATAGGCAAAAATAAATTATATTTACACTTAGAATAAAGAATATGACATTTTGTAATAGGCTGCTATAACTGGGAGCCCATTAAATCTGGTCTGTATTGATGTAGGCCTGGGATTTGTAGCATGCATTGTTAGAGTGGCCTTAATTTGTCTCAGTTCATTACTGGTTTTATATATTTAGAGATTGAGCTCAGGTATCTCTGTTCTGTGAAGCTTCACCTCTGAGAACTTGTGAGGTTCTAGAGACACCTTTGTGCTTTATAGCTGAGCTATCAGCTTTCCAAATTGTGGAATACCTCTCTCTGCCTTCTACCAAGACAAATGGGTTTTTCAGTTTCTGGGAAATTTTCTTTGGTCTCAAAGCCTCCTTCAAACTTTCCAAACTAGGAAAAAGTAGTTTTAGCTCTAGCCCTTGCCAGGTTAATTTCAGTGTGCCTATTTCAGTGTGGTTGGATTTATTACCTCAGGAATCCAGCTCTGTCCACATCTTCAGAAAGGCAGTTTCTTTGTAGTTGTGGGAGGCCACGAAAACCTGGAGATATCTTTCTTAGCTTTCCTGTTCTGCATCCCAGCCTGTGTAATATTACCCCAATGCAATCGGTGAAGACTCATGGAATAATCGGTGAATGAGTCTAGAATTGTTTTATGTATGAAGTTCCATGGAATTCTAATTTGTCATATAAGCCAAGATGAGGTTCTTAAAAGTATTTTATCACTTCAGCTTGTTTCTTTCTACTCCAATAAATAGCAAATTATTCATGCTCTGATCATTCTGTCAAAGGAACATCCAAATTCTCTCTTGAAAAAAGACTCAACTTTCTAGAATTTAGGTCATCGTTTATTTGCATATAGCACTTTCTGATAGTCTCAGAAAACAATGGTTTCGTAGTATATTTTGCTTGCTTTAGTTTTTATGGAAAAAGAAACATTCTCTTGTGATTTTGTGCATCCTAGTAAGAAGTTATGTCTTACACTTTGTTTATTTTCAAATATTATTCCAAATTAGCATATATTGCTTTATTTATAATAATAGAGTAAGTAAATGGGGTAAAAATAATCAGGTATTCCCCCTTCCCCAAAGGAATATAACATTAAATGTTAGGCCTTAAAAGAAATGGCACTTTCTTTATATTAAGAGATAGTATACTTGTTGAACACAAATGTATTCTATTATTTTGCCTCTTTTTACTTTGATAAGTGCCAAATGTATAATAAAATTCTGGGTTTATCCTCCTCGATGATGTTTGAAACTCTAAAGAAACAAGTGTGTGAAAACACAACAGCCGAAAGAGGATCTTTTCACCTCCATATACATAATTAACTTGGAGAATCAACTGAGAGTTGCAGGTATTTAGTAATGTGTGATGTGTTGTAATTCAACAAATAAATTTTCTAGCATTTTAAAGACCAGATCAATAAGTGCAAATTAAAAAAAAAGCAAACCAACCAACAAAAATGACAATATATTTTGCATTAAATTTGTAATTTATAGATAACTTAGATTTACTAGTGTTACATTTATATCTACATAAGCATACATCTCTATCTCATATTTCTGGAAGAAATAATAGGCTCATACAACTTAGAAAAGTTGCTATGATGTAGAGGGAATTGAATGATTAATGCAGAATCAATACCACTACCAAAGAGTGTACCTGATTTATCTTACAATCAACATGGAAAGATCATTTTAACATTATGACTCAGCAGCTGTCAAGATGTAAACCTCTCACAAAATGATTTCAATGCAGGAGTTAACTTGCTTACTCTGCAGAAACAGGTAAGAGACAAAACGTTGGTAGACGTTTGCCCAAGGATGTGCTTCAAATGTATCAAGTTTGCTTTGTCATTCTCTTTCTCCAATAATTTTCTTCAGCCATTGTTGCAGAGCACAAACAATGCAGTCAGCAACAAATTGGACAGAATATAGTGACCCAGAGAAATCAGGTAAAGTGTGAAATGGCTAAGTGAAATCGTTTTACCAAAATTTGCCTGGAATGGCTCTAAGCTGCCAAGTTAGGTAGGAGAGTATTAAAACTACTTGAAATTTAAAACTACATAGTTGTCTATATTAAAGAGAATCCCTCAAGACTTTGACTATCAAAGTACCCCCCACCAGAAATAGCCTTTATCCACCACAAAAATCTTAATCCCGTAAACAATGAGAACTTATTGAAGTGCGTCAACAGATTCCTTTAGGTAAAGCTGAGAACATTCTAATGTAACTAACCTAAAATCTCCAAGCAGAGGCAAATTGCCCAGCGTTCCGGAAAACTAACTATGGCCTCCAGTAAACATTTTTTTCAGAAACATGATCCCATAAAATTTGACTCTGTTGCAGTAAACATCTCTTGCATCTTGTTTGACATGACCATTTGCAAATCTTCCCCATATGAATTCACATACACACACTCTCTTTTCACCATAATCTCCACATGGACAGTCCCTTTTCATCCTTCAGGTTGAGTGTAAATGCCACCTTTTCTGAGAAGCCTTTCTCCATTACCTTATCTAGAAAGTTTTGCCCTGCTTATTCTCCATTTCAGCTTCTTGTTTGTTTCCTTCAAGGCTCATGTCTGAATATGTTACTTAAAAACATGTGTCTTTATGACTTTTTCCTGCCACAACTATAAGTAGATGTAGGCAAATCCTACCTCTTGCATGTTCCGTATTTAGCAAGTAAAACATTGCAAGGCACAGAGGAGACGCTCAATTAATATTTGTTGCATAAATAAGTACATTAAAATATATATATTTCATGGAGTATCCTTTGACCCTTTATTGTAGAATTTCTTTCTTTCTCTTTCTTTCTTTCTTTCTTTCTTGTTTCCTTCTTTCTTTCTTTTCTTTCCTTTCTCTCTCCCTTCCTCCCTTCCTTCCTCCCTTCCTTCTTTCCTTCCTTCCTTCCTTCCTTCCTTTTTTTTTTCCCTCCCTCCCTTTCTTTCTTTCTTTCTTTCTTTCTTTCTTTCTTTCTTTCTCTCTTTTCTTCTTTCTTATTTTTTCCTTTTGTGAGATGGAGTCTTGCTCTGTTGCCCAGGCTGGAGTGCAGTGGCACGATCTCGGCTCACTGCAAGCTCCACCTCCTGGGTTCATGCCATTCTCCTGCCTCAGCCTCCCAGGTAGCTGGGACTACAGGCACACACCACCACACTTGGCTAATTTTTTGTACTTTTTAGTAGAGACGGAGTTTCACCGTGTTAGCCAGGATGGTCTCGATCTCCTGACCTCGTGATCTGCCACCTCGGCCTCCCAAAGTGTTGGGATTACAGGCGTGAGCCAACTAAGTCTCTTCTCTAAGTAATAATAAAATTGCTGGGCCCTGATTGCAAGGAGAAGAAACCCAACACACATTAAAACTAGAAGAGATGTTAACACATGCAATAAACACTCACGGACTGACCTTCAGAAATGGCAGAAACCAGTATTTAAAATAGCATCAGGATACCAGAATTACTGCTTTTCTCTTCAACTTTCAGTTCTGCTTCCCATTGAGTCATCTTATTTTCAGGAAAATTTTTTATAGGTAGAAAATATGGTTTCTAGCAGATCCAGCCTTACATTCAATCAGCTTAGCAACAATAGAAGGAAACCATGTTCCCTGCTACCAGAGTAAATGACCCACTAGGGGCTGTAATTTGTCTGACTTAAATTAGTCTGTGAGGCTAAGTGGATGAAGACATTGATTGATCTAATCTGATTCATTGTCTAACCCTAACATCCAACACCACTCCCTGAAAACATCTTAGGATAAATTTTTTGCACTTGAAAGTACTAGCAAAAGAAAAAGTATAGCTAATCTGATCCACCACACATTTTTCTTGTTGCATACTATTTATTAAAGTGTCAGACACGCATGCCCATCACCACAGACTGCTAGCTCTTTGCTTAGCATGCCTGACGGTTTTTTGTTGTTGTCATTGAAGAGTCCCTTGTTTACCACCTTCTCACAATAAATGTCTTATGAATGAATTCATAAATCAGTATTTTTTCTGACTTATTTGGCAGAAAAATTGGCTGAATATTCTTATTAGATTTAGAGTTTAATGTTGTCTTATGAGAATCATTCTTTTGCCGGGTGGAAGGGTGCGCTGAGTGATGGTATGGAGAGACGCTTTTATGGTCATTGACTATAATTTCAGACTAAGACATTCCCAAACAGAATTTGATCACATAATTCCATCCTTAAAAATAGGATCAGTATAAGGAAACCACAGTGAAATACTTTTGAAAATATGAAAATAAGCTGCTACCATATGGAATATTATTTACAAGTTTTTGGCCCTATACTTCCTATTTTTAAATAAAAGAAAAACAAAACAAAACAATTATGCTCTGAGCTCTAAGTAGATACTGATAGGCTTCCATGTATGAGGCAAACTTTAAGGGCATTACTATTATCTATAGATTTCTTTATATCTGCAGTACCTGTTCAGGCAATAAATCATCAATTTGCATAAAACACACACACACGCATATTATTCAGAAGGCCAATAAATAGTCAAATCATATACAATTTTGAGTATGTCTGAAATTCTGTTATCATTCTTACTACCAGTTATAATTTTCTAAGGCTTCAGAATGAAACAAACATCAAAAACCTCATAGGATCTTTGTTATTAAAAAAACTACTGGCCGGGCGCTGTGGCTCACGCTTGTAATCCCAGCACTTTGGGAGGCCGAGGCGGGCGGATCACGAGGTCAGGAGATCAAGACCACAGTGAAACCCCGTCTCTACTAAAAATACAAAAAATTAGCCGGGCGTGGTGGCGGGCGCCTGTAGTCCCAGCTACTCGGAGGCTGAGGCAGGAGAATGGCGTGAACCCGGGAGGCGGAGCTTGCAGTGAGCCGAGATTGCGCCACTGCACTCCAGCCTGGGCGACAGAGCAAGACTCCGTCTCAAAAAAAAAAGAAAAAAAAAAAACTACTAAATCAGCAATTCTCAATTACTTATAATTTTTGCTTTCTTTATTAAATACTACAAAGGGTGCAATATTGAAAACTAGTTAATTACATGCTTCAGAAATGCCTATTTACTTCCCAAATGTTTCTTGTGAGAGATGCTTAATGTAGTTATGTGTAGGAATCTAGAACTGAGATATTTCAGCAAAGCTATAATTGTGATGTCCAGGTCTTATCACTTAATTACTATAATTACTACGTCAATTTTCCAACCATTTTAAAATTATTTTTCATAACAAGTTGAAACAAAATTCACAAGAAAGTATAAAGACTTTTTAAATTAAAATGCTGTACAACAGCAAAGGGAGCCCTCATGCTCTACCAGCTATCAAAATATACTTTAAAGATGAATATTGTATTTTGGTCACTTCTTTGGATCATTTAATTTTTCTATTCTTTTGCCATTTTATCACTTCCTCTATCCCAAAGTGAGGCATCCATATTGTTGGATTGATTAAAATGGCCCCAAGTCAACCAGTGATCTGTTGTGGTATTGGTATGAGTATATTCTGGTATTTAGTTTTGTGACAGAAGGCCTGGGGGTGTAGAGCTCTCAGGCTTCTGAAAGGGAAGTGAGTCTATAATGAAGTTAACACAAAGAACAGGGTAGCATTAAGGTGAGAAATTGGGCCAGTCCCTAATCATTCCATGAAAACAATACATCTCTTATTCTTTAAGCCATTTTGAATTGGATTTTCTATAATTTAAAACAAAGCACATTGATATATCTGATGAATAGGGCTTATAAAAATTTAAGCAATATGGTTGAGGTAAAATCATCTTTTAAAAAATAGATGAGAAGAGTAGAACAGACCCCAGAAATCAGCCGAAGAAACCGTAAAGGAATTTTAAAAATGCCTGTGTCCTGAATGGCATTTCCTAGGTTTTCTTCTAGGGTTTTTATGGCTTTAGGTCTAACATTTAAGTTTTTAATCTACCTTGAATTAATTTTTGTATAAGGTGTAAGGAAGGGATCCAGTTTTAGCTTACTACATATGGCTAGCCAGTTTTCCCAGCACCATTTATTAAATAGGGAATCCTTTCCCCATTTCTTGTTTTTGTCAGGTTTGTCAAAGATCAGATGGTGGTAGATGTGGTGTTATTCCTGAGGCCTCTGTTCTGTTCCATTGGTCTGTATCTCTGTTTTGGTACCAGGACCATGCTGTTTTGGTTACTGTAGCCTTGTAGTACAGTTTGAAGTCAGGTAGCGTGATGCCTCCAGCTTTGTTCTTTTGGCTTAGGATTGTCTTGGCAACGTGGGCTCTTTTTTGGTTCCATATGAACTTTAAAGTAGTTTTTTCCAATTCTATGAAGAAAGTCATTGGTAGCTTGATGGGGATGACATTGAATCTATAAATCATCTTGGGCAGTATGGCCATTTTCACAATTTTGATGCTTCCTATCCATGAGCATGGAATGTTCTTCCATTTGTTTGTGTCCTCTTTTATTTCATTGAGCAGTGGTTTGTAGTTCTCCTTGAAGAGGTCCTTCGCATCCCTTGTAAGTTGGATTCCTAGGTATTTTATTCTCTTTGAAGCAATTGTGAATGGGAGTCCACTCAAGATTTGGCTCTCTGTTTGTCTGTTATTGGTGTATAGGAATGCTTGTGATTTTTGCACATTGATTTTGTATCCTGAGACTTTGCTGAAGTTGCTTATCAGCTTAAGGAGATTTTGGGCTGAGACGATGGAGTTTTCTAAATAATACAATCATGTCATCTGCAAACAGGGACAATATGACTTCCTCTTTTCCTAATAGAATACCCTTTTTTTCTTTCTCTTGCCTGATTGCCCTGGCCAGAACTTCCAACACTATATTTTATAGGTGTGGTGAGACAGGGCATCCCTGTCTTGTGCCAGTTTTCAAAGGGAATGCTTCCAGTTTTTGCCCATTCAGTATGATATTGGCTGTGGGTTTGTCATAAATAGCTCTTGTTATTTTGAGATATGTTCCATCAATATCTAGTTTATTGAGAGTTTTTAGCATGAAGGGCTGTTGAATTTTGTCAAAGGCCTTTTCTGCATCTATTGAGATAATCATGTGGTTTTTGTTGTTGGTTCTGTTTGCGTGATGGATTATGTTTATTGATTTGCATATGTTGAACCAGCCTTGCATCCCAGGGAAAAAGCTGACCTGATTGTGGTGGGTAAGCTTTTTGATGTGCTGCTGGATTTGGTTTGCCAGTATTTTATTGAGGATTTTCGCATTGATGTTTATCAGGGATATTGGTGTAAAATTCTCGTTTTTTGTTGTGTCTCTGTCAGGCTTTGATATTAGGGTGATGCTGGCCTCATAAAATAAGTTAGGGAGGATTCAATGGCAACAAAAGCCAAAATAGACAAATGGGATCTAGTTAAACTAAGGAGCTTCTGCACAGCAGAGGAAGCTACCATCAGAGTGAACAGGCAACCTACAGAATGGGAGAAAATTATTGCAATCTACCCATCTGACAAAGGGCTAATATCCAGAATCTACAAAGAACTCAAACATATGTACAAGAAAAAACAAACAACCCCATCAACAAGTGGGCAAAGGATATAAACAGAAACTTCTCAAAGGAAGACATTTATGCAGCCAATAGACACATGAAAAAATGCTCATCATCACTGGCCATCAGAGAAATGCAAATCAAAACCACAATGAGATACCATCTCACATCAGTTAGAATGGCGATCATTAAAAAGTCAGGAAACAACAGATGCTGGAGAGGATGTGGAGAAATACAAATGCTTTTACACTGTTGCTGGGAGTGTAAATTAGTTCAACCATTGTGGGAGACAGTGTGGCAATTCCTCAAGGATCTAGAACTAGAAATAGCATTTGACCCAGAGATCCCATTACTGGGTATGTGCCTAAGGATTATAAATCATGCTACTATAAAGATGCATGCACACATATATTTATTGCAGCACTATTCACAATAGCAAAGACTTGGAATCAACCCAAATGTCCATCAATGATAGACTGGATTAAGAAAATGTGGCACATATACACTATGGAATATTATGAAGCCATAAAAAAAGATGAGTTCATGTCCTTTGCAGGGACATGGATGAAGCTGGAAACCATCATTCTGAGCAAACTGTCACAAGGACAGAAAACCAAACACCGCATGTTCTCACTCGTAGGTGGGAAATGAACAATGAGAACACTTGGACACGGGGTGGGGAACATCACACACTGGGGCCTGTCGTGGGCTGGGGGGCAGGGGAGGGATAGCATTAGGAGAAGTGCCTAATGTAAATGACGAGTTAATTGGTGCAGCAAACAGACATGGCACATGTATACCTAGGTAACAAACCTGCTCGTTGTGCATATGTACCCTAGAACTTAAAGGATAATAAAAATAAATAAATAAATAAATAAATAAATAAAGTAGAGACAAAAGTGAATAGAAATTCACTTAAGAAGAATGGGATATAAAATATTCAAGGGCTAATATTTTCTATTGTATAAAATATTTCATAGCATCAATAAAGGTAGAACATTTAAAATGTATTCTGCAATGGTAGCATAATGCTAATTTCAAAATAAGAAAATTATGACCTGGAAAATTTATGAAGGTAATGCAATTTAATTATACATTGCAAATTTGAAGAATAACATAGGCAAAAAATGCAGATATATATGTATATATATATATATATACACACATATATAAAAATATGCCATTATTAATTAAGCTAGAATTTATTTTAGAAAATGGAGGATAGTTTGAAATTTGACAATCTATTACTTTGATTTACTGTGTTAGTACATTTAAAAGCAAAATATAAGATCATAATTCAGAAATTACTACTGAATGAATTTGCTAGAAATTAAAGAAATATAAAACAAAAATAAAAGAAAATTTTATTTAACCAAGAAACATAATAATGTTTAGCAATATTCACCAGTGTTTGAAGAATCTATTCAATATAATAAGAATTAAGAAATAAAAATTATCAATATTGAAAAGGGAAATATTATTTATTATTAAAATAGCATGAAAGCATAAAATGATATCCCAGGAGAACAAATATTTTTACAACTAGTAAAACGATTGGAAAAATGTCCATTTACAAGATAAGTATTTCAAAGTAATTCTTTTTCATGTGCAAATGCTAAATTAAACAAAATATTCCTATATTGTATAGCAGTATAAAAATGAAGAAAAATAATTTTGGCTAAACATGAACAGAAATAGGGAAACTCTCTTTCATATTATTGGATGGAAAGAGTCAGTATTCTCCCAAATTTATTTATGAATTAAATTCTCTTGTAGTAAAAAAAGCAGCATTTTTAAAAAGAATTTATATTTGTTAAGCTGATGTCATTTAGAACAGTAAGGATGTAACTTTACTGAACTATGTTGGGAAAAGAAAAGGAAAATTTTGTAGTGAGATTTTTAGCAGATACAATGGTATAAAAAAAAAATATCTGGGCACAGTGGCTCATGCTTGTCATTCCAGCACTTTGGAATCCTGAGGCATGCAGATCACTTGAGGTCAGGAGTTCAAGACCAGCCTGGCCAACGTGGGGGAAACTCATCTCTACTAAAAATATAAAAATTTGCCTGGCTTGGTTGCAGGTGCCTGTAATCCCAGCTACTGGGTAGGCTGAGGCAGGAGAATTGCTTTAACCCCAAAGGCAAAGGTTGTAATGAGCTGAGATTGTGCCACTGCATTCCAACCTGGGTGACAGAGAGAGGCTCTGTCTCAAAAATAAGTAAAAATAAATAAATATAGAAAAAGGTACATATATACCTATATCAGTCAAATAAACTTACCATATATATGTGTGTATGTGTGCATATACACACATATATAAAAAGTATATTGTAAAATAATAATTTCAATATTTTAATAAATAGAGCCTTCAATAAAGGGAACAGGGTCAATTGGGTATTTATTTAGAGAGGTTTGATGTACAAAAATACAAATGTATTCAACATCAAAATATAAATATATAAAATTATTAATGTATGTGAAGATAAATAGAAAAGTTGGTCTTTATTATCTAGAACTGTGGAAGGTTTTATTATGACAAGAATAAAAATCATTTAAAAATTACAAAGTGTGAACAGAAAAAAATATATATATATAAATTCAATGTAATTTGTACACACAAATTAAAGTAAGTAACAAAAGACTAAAGGTCCAATAGGGTAAAATTATAAAAACAAACAAAGGTCAATATTTCCCATATTAAAATATCCCATATAAATAAGAAAAATGCACATAAACAAAGAGAAAAGTAGATTAAAGTTATCGAAAGGAAGTTCTTGAGAAAAGAATACAAATGACTGAAGAATGGGTATAAGTTCATAAAGTCCATGGTGAATAGAAAAGTTCAAACTAAAACAATGGGATAGCATTTGTAGCTTATAAGACTGTAAAATACAAAATGATTTACATTTAGCATTAATAAACATGTGGGGAACATGATATTCTCCAACAATACTAATAGATATAAATCAGCCAAAGATTTTCAAGGTCTATGTTATGTACCTGTTAATTATTTATTTATTTATTTTTGATTGAGCAAATCCATTTCTTTGGCAAAATTACAAAGTAAAACATGTTCAAGGATGTCCTTTATAGCATTACAAACTACCTAAATAGCTATCAATGCAAGAATAGTTAAATTGATTTTAACACAACCATTTCCTGAAACACCATGAAGTATGAAAAAGAATAATCTGTGTTCATATGCACTGAAAAGGAAAAATATCTATGATTGTTTTCATTTAAAATTAGAGATATGGTATACTATAGTTCACTGTTTGTAAAAATATATATATAAAATATTTCAATGTGCATATTTGATGCTTTGGCATAATAAATATTAAACTGTTAACATTTTGTTTTAGTTATGTGGTGAGAAGAAAAAGGAACATAACTTTTTACCCATTAATTTTTGTATTTTAACACTTTAAGCACTCATACTGTTTTTGTATTTTTAGCATTTACTTTTTAAATCATTTTTTGATATTCTAATTTTTAATTTTTCAGATTGTGTAATTACTATATTATATGGAAGTATAAACTTATAAATAAGAAAACTAAATAAATTTTACTTGAATAATATTATTTGTACAATACGTTTATGTTTGTAGTAATAAGTTTCAAATCTTCGCAATTGAGAAATGTTACCTATCAATTTCTGTACTGTTTAACTAATTCACTGTTTATTGCAGTCTTCAACAACTGAAATTTCAATCTAATATGAATTATATCACTTACTTTTTTAAGTAATGATGCATTATATGTTCACTTATTCTATTTTGCCCTCTTAGTCAAGTACCTCACCTCGAACAAATATACGCTTAAAAACACTATAGACTAAAGTAAAATTTAGGGTTTTTCTCATACTATGCATCTCTTAGCCCAATTATATATTAAAAAAATCTGCTGTATACATTAGCTGTATAACTTTGGGTGAATTATGTGCCCTCTTTAAGCCTCAGCTTTCTCACCTGGAAAATTGAACTAATTTTCCCTTGCATATAGGTTCCATACAGGTCCCTTGCATGTAGGTTCCATTCAAAATTAAATGAGATTATTCTTGCAAATGTTTAGATGTTATCGTGGTGTGTCATAAATGGTCAATACACAAATTTCCTAATTTCATGTTCTTCTAACATCCTGTTAAAAATCTGATGAGTCAAGAGCTTAGCAAAGTTTTATTAACAAAGAAAGAAGGAGAGAGAGGTAAGAAGAGAGCAAAGGAGAGGGAACGAGAGAGGCAGATAGAGAACATTGAGTGCAATGGTCATTTTTTTCTGGGATTAATGTATACTAGAACTATCATAATTATATTTTAATCAATAAGTGATAATTTTTATCCCACAAAATTTGTGATGATATTTTCCCTGAGGTATAATTATAACAACAGAAACACAGGTAGTATTTGAAGGCTAGCAATAATAAATCCATTTTGAATTTTTTAAAAATGTTAATGCTTGCTACAAACCTGCTGAGACCAGCTCGGTCATGGAGACCCTAACCCAGCAGTGCTAGAGGAATTAAAGACACACACACAGAAATATAGAGTGTGGAGTGGGAAATCAGGGGGCTGACAGCCTTCAGAGCTGAGAGCCCCCAACAGTTTGACCAACATATTCATTGACAGCAAGCCAGCGATAAGCATTATTTCTATAGATTATAGATTAACTAAAAGTATTCCTTACAGGAAACAAAGGGATGGGCCGAAATAAAGGGATGGAGTCGGCTAGTTATCTGCAGCAGGAACGTGTCCTTAAGGCACAGATCGCTCATGCTATTGTTTGTGGTTCAGAAACACCTTTATGCGGTTTTCCACCCTGAGTGGGCCAGGTGTTCCTTGCCCTCTTTCTGATAAACCAACAACCTTCAGCGTGGGCGTCATGGTCATCATGAGCATGTCGCAGTGCTGCAGACATTTTGTTTATGGCCAGTTTTGCGGCCAGTTTATGGCCAGATTTGGGGGTCTGTTCCCAACACAAACCTGAGATGAACTTGGTAGTCAAAAAGTCATCCTCATTTTACATTTGGGAAATAAAATGAGATTCTGGGATATGATAATTTATTCAAGATGTGCTGTACACAAAAAGTTTCTCATGTAGTCTCTTGACTACATATCTAATCCCCTCATGGTGCTCCCTTCCTTTTTCTGTTAGTCTGTGCCAGTGTATTCAATGAGAGTGTTTCTCTTAAGAGTCTGACAGCACAAAATGTAGCTATCGGTATAAACTCAAAACAGCTTTTTTCATTACTGTTGCTTATACATAACTCTTAGGTTCTCTCAAAGTGTATTTAAACAAGTCTTATTATCCCCAGCCCAGACTGGGGGAGAATCAAACTGACATCTCATATGAGCATTTTCCTCCTTTCAAATGCGTGAAATCAGTTATAGCCATAGAATGTGAATTTACAACAGCAATAAAAAGGGTGAAGGGAGAAGATTTAAAGATTAGGCACCCTACAGCTGTAAAGTCCTTATTCTCTCAAATCTATGTCCACATGGCATAATGGACATTTCAGGGTCAAAATAACAATGAAAATCACACTTGTAGAAGTTAAACTTAAGCCCAACACTGCCTATTGTTCTATAGTAATTATAGTAAAAAACATTTATAGAGCTCACAGTTTGGTAATACAGAGACACAGCAGGCATGTTTTCTGTTCTCTGTGTAAGACTTTCACATAGATTTGTGGACCACGATAACAAAAGAAAATCCTTTGAGATGTAGTTATGTTTTTATTGACATAGTGAACTATCCAGCATCCAAGATGTTCTGGCAGAGAATTGATCCCCCCTTAATGCTTTTTATAGAGCCTTGTTTCTTTTCATCACTGTGACTTACAGTAGTACATCTTGAAAAGTAAATAACTACTAAGACACCTCTCTAATAAAAAAAAAGGCTTAAAATTTATGAAAGCTATTTTCTTTCTTATACATTTTACTTAGTACATGCACGATTACTGAATTTCACATGAACTTGCATGCAACTATTTGATAAAATTCTTCAATTATAATATTAAGTATTTAAAATAAAGACAGGTAGGGTCTTCCTAAGTGTGTAAAACTGTCCCACTAGTGAAGGTATAAACAGACAATTCTCCTAATACACATCTCTATAGCATACACATCTCTAATACACATCTATATAGAAAACTTAAAAATTAAGTTTTTTTCTATATATCAATGGGTTTAAAAACTTAATTTTTAAGTTTTCTATATATCAATGGGTTTAAAAAATGATCAGCCAACATTAAGCATATCTTCCTTTACTTTTTCTTCTTATAAGGCACTATATATTTGACACATTTGACACTCATTAACAATAAAAATACTTTTTTTTTTTTTTTTGGAGATAGAGTGTCTCTCTGTTGCCAAGGCTGGAGTGCAGTGGCACAATCTTGGCTCACTGCAACCTCTGCCTCCTGACTTCAAGTGATTCTCCTGTCTTAGCCTCCTGAGTAGCTGGGACTACAGGCGCATGCCACCACACCTGGCTAATTTTTGTATTTTGAGTAGAGATCGGGTTTCACCATGTTGGCCATGCTGGTCTTGAACTCCTGACCTCGTGATCTGCCTGCCTCAGCCTCCCAAAGTGCTGGGATTACAAGTATTAGCCACTGCGCCCAGCAAAAAATACTTTTTTAAAATTTATTAGAAGAGGGGTCCCCAATCTAATAGAAGCCTGTGGCCTGTTAGAAACCAGGTTGCACAGCAGGAGGTGAGCACAGGGAAAGTGAGCAAAGCTTCATCCATATTTACAGCTACTGTCCGTTGCATGCATTACTGCCTGAGGTCTGCCTTCTGGCAAATCAGTGGTGCCATTAGATTTTCACAGGAGTGCGAATCCTAGCATGAACTGCACATGTGAATAATCTAAGTTATGCACTCCTTATGAGAATCTAATGCCTGATGATCTGAGGTGGAGCTGAGGCGGTGAGCTGGGGAGCAGCTGTAAATACAGATTAACATTAACAGAGAGGTTTGACTGCATACAGACCATAATAAATCAATTGCTTGCAGACTCTTCAAAACCCTACAATGAGTGGCAAGTGACAAGCTGCATCTGTTCATAGGCTTTATGGTGGCAAGTGAGTTGACGTACTTCAATTGTATAGCTGCATCTGACACATATTTTAGTCCATGCATGGCCTGCCCATTATTTTATTTACCACTGCCACTTGTGCCTCTTTCCCATGCTGTGCATTTGTCTCAGTCACAGTTTTGGTTTAGATTACAAGCTAACCCTAGCCAAAATGAGAAAAAAACAAACGTCCTTGGATAGCTTCTTTGAAAAGGGGGAAAGACGCAATGATGAGATAGCAGAAAACTCTGAGACGGCCAACAAAATTAAAGTTGCATTTAAAAGAAAATATCAAAAGTTCTGTTTAAATTATGGGTTCATTGCAGCAAGGGATTCACATTCTCCAGGTCCTCCTTGTATAATATGTGGCAACCGGCTACCCAACAAAGCCATGAAACCTTCAAAACAGCTTTGCCACATGAGGACCAAGTATCCTGCATTAAAAAACAAACCTTTGGAGTTTTTCAAAAGAAAATAAATGTGACCACAAACAACAAAAGCAATTATTGAAGGTCACCACTGCATCAAATACGTCTGCACTGAGAGCATCATTCTTAGTGGCTAACCGCATTGCTAAAGCTAAGTCGCCCATTACTACTGGTGAAGAGTTAATCCTGCCTGCTGCTAAGGATATTTGTCATGAACTTTTAGGAGAGGCTGCAGTTCAAAAGATGGTACATCTTTTGGCTAGCACCATAACTAAACTAATTGATGAAGTAACAGAGGATATTGAGCCACGATTGTTAGAGAGGATTAATGAGTCACTGTGGTACGCAAAATCCAGGTCAATGAGTCTACCAGTCTTTACAACAAGGCAACAATGCTTGTTTTTGTGCAATATATTTTTCAGGAGAATGTGCATGAGTATATGTTAAGTCCACTTTTGTTGCCAACCAACACCACAGATGCAGAACTGTTCAAGTCTTTGAATTATTACATGTAAGGAAAACTGAATTGGTCACTTTTTGTTGGTGTATGCATGATGGAGCAGCTGCCATGACCGGATGGCTTTTTGGTTTCACTACGCGGGTCAAAAGATCCCTTCTGAATGTGAATCTACCCACTGTGTCATCCACAGAGAAATGCTGGCTAGCCGAAAAATGTCATCTGAAGTTAATAACATTTTGCAGGATGTGACTAAAATTATCAAATACATTAAAGTGCATGCCCTTAACTTATGTCCATTCATGCAGCTCTGTGAGTAGATGGACACAGAACATACACATCTTCTCTTATACACAGAAGTAAGATGACTTTCTGAAGGTGGATCACTGGCCGGAGTTTCTGAGTTACAGGAACCATCTCAGAGATTTCTTTTAGAAAAACAGTCACCACTGGCCGCACATTTCAGTGACACAAAATGGATCGCAAAACTTGCTTACCGGTGTGACATATTCAACCTGCTCAACAAACTCAATCTGTCACTTCAGGGAAGAATGACAGCTGTGTTCAAGTTGGCAGATAAGTGGCTGCATTCAAAGTCAAACTGGAATTATGGGGGGTGATGAGTGAACACTGAGATTTCTGACATGTTTCAAACATTAGCAGAGATTTTGAAAGAGACTGAGCCAGGGCCTTCTTTCTTCCAGCTGGTGCATGATCACCCGTCTCAGCTTTCAAATTACTTCCCAACTGCAAAAGACCCCCAAACTGGGAAGGAATGGATCCAGGACCCATTTGTGAATAAGGCAGGTGAGTCAACTTTGTCTATGCTAGAGGAAGATCACCTGCACGAGATCACAGGTGATGGTGGCTTTAAAAGTATGTTTGAGACAACTTCAAATATCCATGCATTCTAAAGAAAAAGGTGCGATATCCTGAGATTGCCACAAAAGCACTGAAAAGCCTGCTTCCATTTCCAACAATCTCTATCTTTGTAAGTTAGGGTTATCTGCAGTGACAGCAATCAAAACAACATTATGGAGTAGACTAGTCATAAGCACATGCTTCAGCTGTCACTGTCTCCCATCACTCCAGATAGGACCATCTAGTCCAGAAAAACAAACTCAGGGTTCCCACTGATTCTACATCATGGTGAGTTGTATAATCATTTCATTATATATTACCATATAAGAATAATAGAAATGAAGTGTATAATAAATGTAATGCACTTGAATCGTTTCAAAACCATCCTACCCTCCCCCAGTCTGTGGAAAAAATTGTCTTCCAGAAAACTGGTGAGCCCCCAGTGTCAAAAAAGTTGATGACCACTATAGTAGAGCATGCTGACTACCAACCCAAACTCTTAAAAGCATAAACTTGAAAGTTTAAAAACATACAATGTATGCAAACATACTTGCATATCAATGATGTGCTGAGCCTGGTTCATGTATACATTAAATTTTGACAAATTGCCCACCTCAAATGAAAAAAAAAAATGTAGGGTCATTTTAAAACTTGGCCTGGTGCCTCTCTGACTTTGGGTAAGAGCAATAAGGAACTACAGCCAGATATTTGAAAAGCTATTCTGCTGTATTTCTCCATCCTTTCTCATATCAATTTTATTTCCAAACCCAAATGCCTGACAAATGCTTTTCAAAATGGTACAACATTTTCATTCATTTTGATTTGCACAATTGCACAAATGTTTCACCCTCTCTATTAGTAGTAGGCCTTATTCAAAAGTTGTTTTAAAAAAATTCATGTGTTTTTGATTAATTTTCTTCACCAAAGGTCAGAAATGGTATCTGAAATGTCACTTTCCACACTGCAGCCATAGAATACCTAATACATAACCATAGATTCAAGTTAATTCTGAGATTACCCCAATAAACATGCCCAAGGTCAAACGCTACCCACCCTTGATGCACAAAGCTAGCTCAATTTTAGCCAAAGTCTGGTCTGTGATTGGTACCTTCCATCAGAAACCTTGGGGAACAATGAGAGCTATTAAATACACATAGATTTAAAATTAGCAGAGACCAACCGTAAGGGTCATTTACTTTTAGAATATCAAGTAGTGTGAGTAATAGATTTGCAGATCCTCCTTCAAAGAGCTTTGCATAATTCAGACTTCTCTTCTGAATGTTGGCACTATACGCTAGGAGTAATGTATATTTTTAAATTTAAATACAGTTTTATGTGTTTCTGATCCTATTTTGAGTGTGTTTTCTCTGTGTCCTGTTAACGGTAGATGATGAGCACACAAAGATGAAGACTATAATGATGATAATGATAATGATGACAATATTACCTTTTCTTTATAATATTAACTTATCAGTTAATTACATACATTTATGCAAACTATGCCTCAAGGTAGACACTAATTTACCCACTTTACAGAGGAGTGACCTTATTCAGAGTTAGACTAACTCAAAGTTCCAGGCTAACAAAATTCGAGATCCAGGTTTTTTATACCATCTCAATTACTTTTATGTCTTTGAGAAGTCTCACATTGCAAAGCCAAGGCTCATGAAAACAATCCATATTCAAAATGTGGAACAAAAATTTATCAAGTGCCCATTTGTGACTAATACTGTACTAAGCATGAAGAAGAGTATTGATGAAATGTTAGATGTAGCCATATTTTTGGGAGTTAAATGCAGAATATTTTGTTTGGGGAACTAATGAAAACATACTATAAGCAACATATTATGAAAATATCATTCATATTAAGAGAGCTCAGTTATTAAACTTTAAGCTCCTTGAGGACAGGGATTAAGATCAAAACATCCTTTTTTATCACACGGAATATAGCAAGTGCTCTATAAAGCTCTGTTGAAAGAACATATGAATGAATGACAGCTACTGTTAAATCCTCACCGCAACCATTCCTTTAGTACACCAATCCTGATTACGGTGTCTTCTCAGTCTCTCTTGAATGTGTTCATTTTTCATGTTTTCTGTTAGTGATAGGCTCACACAAAGTAAAACAAAGGCAAAAATACATCAACGAACAAGTCAAGTGGATCCTACCAATAAACAAAATTAACTCAAAAATTATTTTTCAAGAATTCACATCAACAAAAATTGGCCCATTCTACGTTTTCTATTTCTGTCTACACCAGAAGTTATGTGCTGACAAGTGAGTGAGTCAGGTCTACCTATGAATCTCTGCAGTTTTAATCTAACTGATCTTAAATGTTTAAATCAGTTTCCTATTTTCTCTCAGTAAACTATCGCAAGGACAAAAAACCAAACACCGCATGTTCTCACTCATAGGTGGGAATTGAACAATGAGAACTCATGGACACAGGAAGGGGAACATCACACTCCGGGGACTGTTGTGGGGTGGAGGGAGAGGGGAGGGACAGCATTAGGAGATATACCTAATGCTAAATGACGAGTTAATGAGTGCAGCAAACCAACATGGCACATGGATACATATGTAACAAACCTGCACATTGCACACATGTACCCTAAAACCTAAAGTATAATAATAAAAAAAAGAAAAAAAAAGAAATACATATAAGGCAAAAAAAAAACAAACATTTTTAGATTTTGAAGTACATCTGAACCTCTGGCTTTCTTTTGGAAAATTAGAAGACGCCACTTTTTGAAATAAAATTGAATTGCTTCAGCCTTATCTACATGGTGCATGCACTGTACAACTCACTGTACTCAGCACTACTGCTCACTACTATCCACCACTCACTTCATCTCTGATCATTACGGCCAAAAGTCACATCCATGCTCTTAAGTGCATTATCATCTAGTTGAAGCGAAAATAAAATGTCTGGTCCGTTCATTTGAATCTCTAACCACTGCTCTTCAGGAGATCCCCTTCAACCTCAAATGGATCCTGATATTTGCTAATTCTGTGCTCTGGTTTGCCACCCATTCTATCATCTTTTGTCTGTGGTTTTAGGTAAATTAACGTTGTTGAGCTTCAGTTTCTTGAACTATAAAATGAGCCAATGAGCCTGTCTGTATTTTAATATTCTTAGGAAACTTTAGTGTGATGTTTTTCAATAAATACTGAGAACATTGATGGACATTTAGTAAATGCTTAATACATATTAATTTACTTTGATCATGCTGCTGATGATATTATGATCTTTATATCTTTCATAGCTACCTGTAAAAATCAATCAGCATGAAAATGCCTTACCATTTCTACTGTAGGGTGGAGTGGGAATAATCTGGGGTAAGAATTGAAGCATAAGGGAGGAACAAGTCTCACTGAAACAGATTCTGTATTCTCAAATACAAGACCCTAGCCCCAGATATAAAAGGCAGTTTCTAGGTAAGGGAAGAGGGAAATTATGTCTTGATTTATACAGACAGAGGAAAAAAAAATGAAAAGGGGCAGAAACAGGTCCAAGAATTGTGCGGGGTGGGGGGCGTGGGGGGAGATGAGGCTTAAATATTTAAATATTGATAAGAAGCCGGAGGTGACAGGAAACATCTCCACCAGCACTTCACAGAGCACTTCACAGAATCAGACCTTCAGTAACTGTAGCCAGAACTGGAGGAAACAAACCACAAAAGATTTAGCTTCCTAGTAGAGTGTAATGAGGAAAAACTTTTCTAACTTCCTCACATATCCTTCAACTTCTTACATTTATATGAAATCCCTTTAATGAAAAAATAGCTTACATTTATTTAGCACTATGGACTCATTCTTAGACCATTATGTACATTAATTATTTAGTTCTCACAACCCTAAGAGGCTTAACAAAGAAATAAAATAAATTGTCATGTAGTAGAGAAAAAAAAAAAACATGGTCGTTGGAGTTTAAATGCTGGAACAAAGGCAAATGCAGTGATGGTTGAGTGTCAATGATGATCAAAACATATTTATTAGCCACACTTGGAAGGTTCTGACATATTATTTGATATTGGGAAAGAGGTGTTGAAGAATACAAAACTGAAGAGGATTCTATGATTTTTAGTTGAGATGTGTTAAAGCGTGTATGTGTCATTAACCAATTTCTATGGAATAGCGTAAACTCAGTAGGAAAAGTAGGGTTACAAAAATGTTATATTAATTCAGACATGAATACATTGAATTTAAAGTGCTTATAGGGACAATGAAATGCAAATACCCAATATTGCTTTTAGTGGTTGACTTCTGATGTAACAGTAGTTTCTTAGTATAAATACTGGTTTAAAGTTTTTACATGCTGACTCTAAGAACCACCAGACTTTCTGTTCTCACGGTAATTGAGTGACCTTGGGAAAGTTACCTAATTGAATAATAGTCATTATAACGTATCCCAGTTACGTTATTTTAAGAATAAGGTGGCATGGTGATAGCCTAGATAATTGTTATTTCGATGTGTGATTATTTTAAGAATCATGAGAGATACATTGTAAAAATAGTCTCCAGACAGGTACTAGAAAACAGTACTGAAATTATAAGACACATGTAAGAAAAAACTAGGTATTTTGCAGTGTAAGCTTAAAACACGAATATTCAATATTATTTCTTACATTATATTCTTTGACCCCTATTGCTCTCAACTCTTGTTTTACATTAAAGTCACAGAAAAGATTTTTTTTTGTAAGTCATATCCACTACCCATCCCAGATTTATTAAGCGAAAATTTCCGGGAGTGATTGAAAGGTGCTGTCAGTGGCACAGCCATGTTATTAGCCAGTTTCAGATCCCACAAACAAAAAGCAATTCATGAAGTTGCCTGTATGCCTGTACTGTTTCCTTTTTGTTAGTAATAGGCTTTATATAATTTGTATACCAAAATTTGTACCTAATGATTTTCTGTTATTTTGTGCCTCCTATTAGAGAACAGGATTATTCTTAAAAAGTAATGCTTAGTCTTTTGATATTTGAATCTGATTTCTATTTCCAAGCCTACTTTCCCAATTTTAAGGAAACATAGAACTTTATCTCTGCCTAATATGAAACATCCTTAAAATGTGCATCTTTTCCATCTTTGCTCAATCAATCACTTTTAATAAAACACAGATGCGGGCAAAGACCTTCCCAGAAAGACACTGAATAGAAGGATCCTCCAGGAAATGCTTTCTTTGACAAAGCAGATTCAAGACTTCTTTTTGGCTAAGGAGAATAAAGAAAGAAGAATGTTCCTGGCCTTTAATTGGTTCACAACCACTTTGTAGCATGTAATCCCAAAGCTCTGACCTTGCTATAGTTTGTTGATACACAAAGTAATTTATTATAATTTTTATACTTCCTTAAAGATTTTTAAAATTTGCATGTGGCCCTTTTTAATTAGACACCTTTGTATAATATCCATTTTGTGCTCTGTAACTTATTAATGTAACATAAAACAAAACTGAATCTACATATTAGACATATATTTCACAATTATTATATTTCAATTTAAATACCACTGAAATCCTTAATTCTATCATGAATCACACTTTTAATGTCTCATGCTGTTATAGATTTTACAAAGATCAGATATTTTAATATTTTTCCTAAGATTTCCTGTGGACCTCAGGTGATAAGAGTAAGCAGATGAGAATGGAAGCAGTAATCAAGCAGTGATTCTCCATCATAACTGTGCATTCCAAATCCTCCTCACTCCCACCTCCACCCCTCCCACATGGGAAAGCTCTTGAACTTACCATTGCTTAATCTTGCCTCATCTCAGATTAAATATGTCTTGCGTGAGTCCCAGGCAAGTTTATTTCACAAGTTCGTTCCAGATGATTCTAACGTGCATCAGTTTAGGAATCCCTGAAATAGACCAAGATTTCTAATAGTAATATAGGAGGAGGAAGGGGAAATACACAGAAAAATAGCTGGCACAGGGTTAGGTGCATAAGAACTGAAACACCCGGTGAGGAGGAACACAGACTAGAGTACCGAAAGCATAATGATGGTATTTAAAAAAGCCTCATTGTGGTTTTGATAGAGAGGGAAGTTCTATAGGAGACCATCAGATATGGATAGCAAATGGTCAAGAGGATTAAGGAATGAGCTTCCTAGATTTAAAGCATAGACAACCCCAGGAAGTAAGTAGTCCTTAAAAAGATTAAGGAGCAGAGTCATATTTCACAGGACATATGGAAAGACTTTCAAATAGCTTGGGTTAAAAAGCCAGTCAGATGGCTATTTATAGTGAAATAATTAGTGAGAGAGACTACACAAGTCAGAGGTTAGAAATCAGTTATTTAGGTTTGATATGCAGCCCCATTTAGAATAAAAGTGCGATTGATTTAGTAGAACTTTAATTTGCTACAGTAAGTACTAAAGAACTGAAAGTAAACTGTTTAAGCCATCTAGATAAAGCTCATAGGGCCTTGAAATCCTTAATTCTAACACAGTTGATTTGAAAGTGGGAGATGTTCATTCTACAATATATTTCTTATAAATATAAAGCATAGCACCTCCAAAATCTTCTCCTCCCTCACTATGTATTTGGTTCTTCATTTAAAACTGGAAGAGCCACTGGGGATAAACAAAATAAAATAAATGACAGAAACCTCTAGAAATATGAGAAAAAGTTTCCTGCACTGGGGCATTTAATCTGGTGATCTGAATTCTCTGTACTAGGGGTTAAAACACCTGATTGTGCTTCTTTTTCTCTTAAACAACACAAAACACCAATACTGGTTTATTACTATACTAGCTGTAATTCTGGTTAAAATAAAAACCTTAGACAAATCTAATTTAACAGAGTTTAGCTGAGCAAAGAACATTTGGTAAATCAGGTAGCCTGAACCAGAAGAGGTTCAGAGAGGCTACCCTGAAGCTGCACAGTAGAAGATTATTTATGGACAGAAAAACGAAAGTGATGAACAAAAAATGGAAGTGGTTACAGAAATGGCTGGATTGGTCACTTTTGCTATGCTTTAGCATAGAGCTTGGTTAGACTGTGCCCCTGCCCGTCAGGTCTGTGGAACATTGAACTTGAGAATGATGATTTAGGGTACATGGTAGAGAAAATATCTAAGCAGCAAAACATTCAAGATTTGGCCCTGCTGCTTCTAGCAGCAAATGCTCATGTGTGTGAACAAAGAAATGACCTTACACGGGAATTTGCATTGAAAAAAATTGCAGACTGGCTCTGTGATAGTAAAGAAAAGCCTGTTTTCTTGGAAGGAATTCAAGCAAGCTGCAGAAATTTGCATAGGTAAAAGGAAGGTAAGCACTGATAGCCAAGACAAGGGGAAAAAAGGCCAAGATGGCATTTTAGAGAAGTTCCTTGCACCCTCTCCCATCACAGGCCTAAAGGCCTAGGAGGAAAGTATGGTTTCATGGGCCAGGCCTAGGGCCTGCTGCTCTGCACACCTCAGGACACTGCTCCCCATATCCCAGCTGCTCCAGATCCAGTTGTGGCTCAAAGGGAACCAGATATAGCTCAGGCTACTGCTTCAGAGAGTGTAAGCCATAAGCCTTGGCAGCTTTCATGTGGTATAAGGCCTGCAGGTACACAGAGTGCAAGAGTTGAGGCTTGGGATCCTCTGCCTAGATTTCAGAGAATGTTTGGAAAAGCCTGGCTGTCCAGGAAGAAGCTTGCTGAAGGAGGGAGCCCTCATGGAGAACCTATACTAGGGCAGAGCAAAGAGAGAATGTGAGGCTGCAGGCCCCACACAGAGTCCCCACTGGGGGCACTTCCTAGTGGAGCTACAAGAAGAAGGCCGCCATATTCCAGACCCTAGAATGGTAGATACAGCAGCAGCTTGCACCTTGCACCTGGAAAAGCTGCATGAACACAACCCCAGCCACTGAGAGCAATTGTAGGGGCTGAAACCTGGAGAGCCACAGAGGCAGAGCTGCTGTTGGCTTTGGGAGCCTGCCCCTTGCACTAGTGTGCCCTGTATGCGAGACAAAGAGTCAAGGGAGATTATTTTGGAGCTTTAAGATTGAATAACTTCCTTGCTGGGTTTTAGACTTGCACGGGGCTGTAGCCCCTTTCCTTTGGGCTGTTTATCCCTTTCAGAATGGGAATATTTACCCAATGCCTGTACCTTCAGCATATCTTGGGAATAACTAGCTTGCTTTCGACTTTACAGGCTCATAGGTGGAAGGGACTTGCCTTGTCTCAGATGAGACTTTGGACTTTGGACTTTTGAATTAAGATTGAAATGAGTTAAGACTTTGGGGGACTATTGGGAAAGCATGATTGTGTTTTGAAATGTGAGGAGGACATAAAATTTGGAAGGTCCCAGGAGTGGAATAATATGGTTTGGAAATGTGTCCCCACCCAAATCTCAGGTTTAATTGTAATCCCCAAAGTTGGAGGTGGGGCCTGGTGGGAGGTGATTGGATCATGGGGGTGGAGTTCTCAGGAATGAGTTAGCACCATGCCCTCAGTTTTGTTCTCATGACAATGAGTGAGTTATTCTGAGATCTGGTTATTTAAAAGTGTGTAACACCTCTCCCCTCACTCTCTCTTGCTCCTGCTCTAGCCATGTAAGGCATGGTTGCTTCTCCTTCACCTTCTACCATGACTGTAAGTTTCCCAAGGCTTCCCCAGAAGCAGCAGGCACTATACTTCCTGTACCGCCTGCAGAACCATGAGCCAATTAAACCTCTTTTCTTATAATTTACCCAGTCTCAGGCATTCCTGTACAGCAATGTGAGAACAGACTAACACTAGCTGAGGCTTTGATATAAACCCAATATTGTCTCCCAATGAGCTAGATAAGGCAAAATATGCATCGCAAAAACTTATGTGAACCTATCTGAAGATTTACCCAAAGTATACTTGATTCTTTTTCTTTATGACCCATACTTCAAGTTTGTTGTTTTGGGCAGGGAGGAGGGACAAAAGCAAAGAAAGTTAAAACTAAAGGAAGCACATTAAGAGAAAAATGAAGGAAAGTAAAATGGTTTCTTCATAAGGCTGATAATATATCTAGTTTTATCCACTCAACTTTGACTTTTTGAATGAATAGAGAATAATATCCCAAAGAAGGAAGCTATCATGAGAGAATTCAGAGAACAAACAGGATGTTGAAAGCTAATTAATTCCTCCTCCTACTCTGGCATTAATAGTTTTTTTAGTATCATGGTCCCAAAATGCCCTTGGAATTGATTCTTACACTAATGCTCTCACTGCTCTGATTAAAGTGGGAGTTACAATCAGGATCTCTTCAGTGGTAAGATTGCAGAATTTATGTATTTTTTCTTATTTTTGATGGTTCCTTTCAGATAGATTGTCAACTTGAATTTTGGCCTTTACTCATCAGGTGCCATGGTTCTTATTTATCTTACCTTCATTTATGTACCAGTATTTAATCTCACAGATTTATTTGGACATCTATATCAAACCATGTTTTTTAGTTCTATATGCCCATTTTCTCTATGCTTCTTGACTTTATGCCTGTTACACAATCATCTTGTACTTTTTCATGTCCCTAATAAGATTGAATGACACTCATAGAATTCTAATTTTATCTTTTAGAAAATCTTACATCAATGTTTCTCAAGTATTTCTTAACACATTTCTCTCAACACCAAAGTACACTGACAGAGTAGAGGGATCAAACAGAAAGACTGAAGTTGTCATTACATTCCTCTTAGTATTTTAAATTATATTAATCTGATATTATATAAACAGTTGCCTTAATATAAAAATTAAAGTGGTGCTTGTGTGTCTTTTTTTTTTTACAAGAATAGCTTGAATTTGATACTGCAATGGATTTATCATAGCATGCTATATCAACTTTAACTTTAGCACTTAGTTGCACTCGTATATTTGTGTTAAAGTGATGGATTATTTGTTAACATGTCTCCTTTGGTTACTGTAGCCTTGTAGTATAGTTTGAAGTCAGGTGGCGTGATGCCTTCAGCTTTGTTCTTTTGGCTGAGGATTGACGTGGCGATGTGGGCTCTTTTTTGGTTCCATATGAACTTTAAAGTATTTTTTTCCAATTCTGTGAAGAAAGTCATTGGTAGCTTGATGGGGATGGCATTGAATGTATAAATTACTTTGGGCAGTATGGCCATTTTCACGATATTGATTCTTCCAACCCATGAGCATGGAATGTTCTTCCATTTGTTTGTACCATCTTTTATTTCATCGAGCAGTGGTTTGTAGTTCTCCTTGAAGAGGTCCTTCACATCCCTTGTAAGTTGGATTCCTAGGTATTTTATCTCTTTGAAGCAATTGTGAATGGGAGTTCACTCATGATTTGGCTCTCTGATTGTGATCGGTGTACAAGAATGCTTGTGATTTTTGTACATTGATTTTGTATCCTGAGACTTTGCTGAAGTTGCTAATCAGCTTAAGGAGATTTTGGGCTGAGACAATGGGGTTTTCTAGATAAACAATCATGTCATCTGCAAACAGGGACAATTTGACTTCCTCTTTTCCTAACTGAATACCCTTTATTTCCTTCTCCTGCCTGATTGCCCTGGCCAGAACTTCCAGCACTATGTTGAATAGGAGTGGTGAGAGAGGGCATCCCTGTCTTGTGCCAGTTTTCAAAGGGAATGCTTCCAGTTTCTGCCCATTCAGTATGATATTGGCTGTGGGTTTGTCATAGATAGCTCTTATTATTTTGAGATATGTCCCATCAATACCTAATTTATTGAGAGTTTTTAGCATGAAGGGTTGTTGAATTTTGTCAAAGGCCTTTTCTGCATCTATTGAGATAATCATGTGGTTTTTGTCTTTGGTTCTGTTTATATGCCGGATTACATTTATTGATTTGCGTATGTTGAACCAGCCTTGCATCCCAGGGATGAAGCCCACCTGATCATGGTGTATAAGCTATTTGATTTGCTGCTGGATTCAGTTTGCCAGTATTTTATTGAGGGTTTTTGCATCAATGTGCATCAAGGCAGAGTGAACAGGCAACCTACAGAATGGGAGAAAATTTTTGCAACCTACTCATCTGACAAAGGGCTAATATCCAGAATCTACAATGAACTCTAACAAATTTACAAGGAAAAAACAAACAACCCCATCAAAAAGTGGGCAAAGGACATGAACAGACACTTCTCAAAAGAAGACATTTATGCAGCCAAAAAACACATGAAAAAATGCTCATCATCACTGGCCATCAGAGAAATGCAAATCAAAACCACAGTGAGATACCATCTCACACCAGTTAGAATGGCCATCATGAAAAAGTCAGGAAACAACAGGTGCTGGAGAGGATGTGGAGAAATAGGAACACTTTTACACTGTTGGTGGGACTGTAAACTAGTTCAACCATTGTGGAAGTCAGTGTGGCGATTCCTCAAGGATCTAGAACTAGAAATACCATTTGACCCAGCCATCCCATTACTGGGTATATACCCAAAGGACTATAAATCATGCTGCTATAAAGACACATGCACACGTATGTTTATTGTGGCACTATTCACAATAGCAAAGACTTGGAACCAACCTAAATGTCCAACAACGATAGACTGGATTAAGAAAATGTGGCACATATACACCATGGAATACTATGCAGCCATAAAAAATGATGAGTTCCTGTCCTTTGTAGGGACATGGATGAAACTGGAAATCATCATTCTCAGTAAACTATCGCAAGGACAGAAAACCAAACACCACATGCTCTCACTCATAGGTGGGAATCGAACAATGAGAACACAGGGACACAGGAAGGGGAACATCACACTCTGGGGACTGTTGTTGGGTGGGGCGAGGGGGGAGGGACAGCATTAGGAGATATACCTAATGCTAAATGATGAGTTAATGGGTGCAGCAAACCAACATGGCACATGGACACATATGTAACAAACCTGCACATTGCACACATGTACCCTAAAACCTAAAGTATAATAATAAAAAATAAATAAATAAATAAATAAAACATGTCTCCTTTATATTGTCTTTTCCATCAGATATTTAGCTTGTTGCAGGTGGTCGGTATTACCAATTTAGAAGGAGGACTAAAGGGATAATGAGGAGTATCAATAAATAAAGGAGAAAGAAGTGGAAAAACAGGGAAAGGAAAACAGACATTTCCATAATGTATAGTCTTTGCCACTCTGATTGCAGAACATCTGTGTAATTGTTCAACCTGTGCATAGCAACTCTATAAAAACCTCTGTTGATATGCATCAAAACAAAAATACTCTGTAATAATTTCATATCATGAACAAACAATTCATTTACATTTAATAAGACAGCATGTATGTTAATTCAGAGAAATTGGGTGCAACAATCTTATAAGATAAATCTAGCTGATTTGTAATTAACTCAGGTTTATATCAATAAGAATATATTACATTAAAACTGAAAAAAAAAGAAAGAACAATAGCAGTTATCTTGTCTCCATTAAGCATTTTTCATTTTTCCTGGTATACATCCTGTGGATTTTACAATACTTGTGAGATAGTGTAATTGTCAGGCGTCTTAACTTACGGCTTGTTTTCACCACAGAGGATGGTTTTCTCCACTGCTACACAGACGCTTACAGATAAGACGGCTAAGTTTCAGAGGTGTGGAACACCGGCTTCCTTTGCTGAAGGTGTTTTCTAATGATTTGTGAGTTTCAAGGCTATAAACAGAAGTTCTGAAGTACTTGAACACGTGTTCCATCCAGGGTATACATGGCAGTCAAGGTCCATTAGCTTTAAGCATGATCTAGAGGATCTTTAAAGAGAAGTCAAACATCGGAGAAAATGCAAACACATGAAGATGAAATAAATAGAAAACAAGCTAACTTAATGATGAAAGAGAATTTTAGTTTATGAGTTTCTGAAACTGATGAAGAAATATAAACGGATTGCTCACAATTTACAGATGGATCAAGCAATGCCTGTAACCTGCCTGAGAAGACCGAACGCTAATGCTGTGGACTTGAGGGTTTCACTGGGATTCCTTACATCTCAATGTAAAAAATCTAAATCTAAGTGGAGAATGTTTCCACGAAAGACATCTCTGAGCCACTGGAAAATGTTGTGTTTCATCAGAAAGTGAAAGTCAACTCCTGATAATAGTATACCTGGCCAATAAGACATCCCGTCATGGATAAAGAACAGACCTTTTTCCCCCCAAGTTTTTCAACCCAAGTGATTCTAGGTTTCTTATGTGAACTTAGGGAGAGGGAATGTTTCCACAGAGATTGACACTGTTGATTACACTGATGATTAGGTGTTCTGAGTCCGTTTTAATTTACCCTAAAAAGGGTAGGTGACATTTTATTTTCTTGCCAGGTTCTGACAAAGCTTCATATTCACTATACTTATTTTGCATCTTACATGACACATGAAGTCAAGAAGAGGATTGGAGAATCATTTTTTTTAGAAAAAAAAAAAGCATTTCTCAAAGAAATTTTGAAAAGCCTGACAATCCCTTTTATACCAGTTAAGATACTCACAGTAGATTCCTAATCTCACCATGGTGAAAAACAGTTGTCAGTTATGGAAGCAAGAGTCTAGAACTGCAATAGCCACACACGCACAGCTTGCTTCTTTTCAATTCATTCAAAAATAATTTGTATTCATCTGCAAAAAGTGTATACTAATTCATGGAATATTTTGTTATATTGGAGTTGTCGGTCTTTCTATTGTTTTTGTTGCCAAACCATCACTACATCTCCTTTCCTGTATCTTTATCTATTTTCTTTCTGTAATCACAGTACACAAAGTGTTTACAGAAAGTGTTTACGGTGTACAGAAAGTGTTTTACTTTCTGTAAAAACAGTACCTAAAGATATGTAGAAAAAGAAAGCATTTTATTTCTGAATTGCACTTTTGATATGAACAAACCCTGTTATACTCCTCATAAAATGCAGGAGACATACCTTCCTGGCTTAGCGGCGGTGTTCTCGTAATGTATGTTCAGGATCCTCCTTAGAGTGACATCTTCTCCACTAGAAACTGACATAAAGAGATAGAAAATAATGTATTGTTTTCATTATTATGTACCTGATTTAAGTTTTATGTACAAAAAGTGTTTAGTATAATGGTCTAGTAATAAATAAAATGTTAGTGTGTCTTTGTCTTTTAATAGGGAAGAGGTAGATGGAGAGATGGAGATGTGGTACAACACTGCTTCACAATCTTCATGAATTTCTGTAGAGCTTAAGGAAACCATCTAAGCTACAGTATTTAACAATAAAGATCAATAGCACAGAGTCTCTATGATACACTGCATAGCTTCATACAGAAAGTGTTTTAAAGCTTTTTAAGCTTTTTAACCAATTTTATAAAATTCTATGTGCATGCGTACTAAATTTTCTCCACTTTCTTGGTGTTTTAAAAGACTCTGGTAAATAGCATCACTGTCCAAAGAAAATAAAAATGCTGGAGAAAACAAAAAATATCTAGTGGTTATACTTACTGAAATAAAAATGCTTCATACTCTGAACATATGGGTCCTTAATGAATGAAAGTTTAAAAAAACTCATTCTTTTGAAGTTTCAATACAGCACATTTTGAAAACTGTTAGTTTTGTCTACATATTTGGGTTTGCTTACATATCAAATTTTCCCCACATTAATTAAAATTGGGTGTCTTTTGGACTATTATTGCATATTCTTCTAGGATTTATTTAAAATGCCAAAATAATTTTACGTACAGAGTAATGGCATTATTTAAAACAATGGGGAAAATACAACTTTGAATTTGTGAAGTTGGTTTTATCATTTCATTACACTGAAAGAGAAACAATAACTGATTATGTTAACAGTACTGTCATGAGGATTTTTTAATTTGTTTTAATCAATGAATAAGAATACTTTGTACTTGGTTATTATTAATACAGAAATGACTGTAATTTTGCTTGTTTCTTAATAGGATATGTTTTTCATCTTCTCCCTAACAATCTTTTTAGTCTTCTTACTTAGTAATTGTTTTTCACCCTAAAATGCAATTGTTAAAGATAAAATTAGTATTTTCTAATCTAAAAAACTTAAATTAAAAAATTACTGGAGGGGAATTAATTCCATCCAATTGAAAAAAATTATGTCTTTATTACAGATAACCACTGGAGAAGAAAATAGGGACACAGCATTAATAACAGGGAACTTAAAATAGCTTAAAAGCTTTCAGAGAATTTTTGAATTTATGAACAACAATATGATAAATGTTATATTAATGTTATAAAGGATGTGTTATACAGGTGCACATGTGGACTCATTTTGTTTTAACACAGTACTGTAGTACAAAATGGATTGTTGCAAGAAAAAAATAATGTCATCAGAGGCCAAAAACATGACCAGTATTTCTGCAGGAAGAATTTTTCCATATCCAAACCATGGTGGGACAGGTCCAGGGTTTGTTGCGGCAGCACCCAATGCTCAGGCCCACCAGGAGCTGAATTAATTCCTGGAGGACCTTGAGTTTGAGGCTGCAGTGCGGCAGGCAGAACTGGCCATTAAGCGAATCATCTTTCCCAGGCCCCATCTACCAGGGCTCCAGCAGAAGCTACTTGTCAAGGACCCTCATGGGGTTCTGGAGGGTTACAATGGACTCATCCATCATTCTCTGAGTTGTGAGCCCATTGCTGTTGCTTCTTTGTTGTTCAGAGGCTGGGGTTCCAGGGGAGCAGAGACAGAGAAGACTGATAACTGAGGCCTCTTGCTAGCCGCTTTGGATAAGAAAATAATTCTGAAGACTTAACAATATTAATATATGCATTTTGCCTTTTTTGCCAGTAAATAAAAGATCACTGTTGTCCTCAAATCCAAGAATGAAGATCCCCTATGGGCAACTTAATCCCAAGTGGATCGAGTGGTTGCAGAAGCTGTGCTGTCCCTGCTGTTTTGGCCATGGCGCATACCTTGTCCTCAACTGGGGTTACCTCTCAGAGGCAGAGGGCAACTGGTAGACCGAAAACTAGAATGCAACATTGTACTCCTCACAAAGGTAGTATACCTGTCCAGTAAGACATTTAACTCTAGTGCCATTGACAGAGTGATGTCCAGGGGCAAGCAGCTTGTGCTAGAGAAAGTGTCAAAAGTTGGGCAGTGGATTAACCCCATCAGGCAACCCACCAAAGGTTGGCTCATTCCAGCTCTTCATTGAAGGCTACAAAGATTCAGACTATTGGTTGTGGCATTTTGAAGCAGAACCGCTCCCTGAGAACATTAACCAGCAACTACTGCTGCAGTTCCAGCCGCTGGTGGTGCTGGATCACATCACATGCAACAGTGACAGAGGCAATGACAACTGGTAAATGTGACTGTCCAAAGGATAGCTCTAGCTCTCAGCACACAGACTGGATGATGGTGAAGGAGACTGTTATCAAGGTGTCTGCCATAGACAATGAGCTGGCCTTCCCACAAAAGCAGCCTGACTCCTGGAGGGAATATTCTTTGCATTGGGCCTGGTTGCCCTGGACAAAAGTCTCATTCTCTTAGGAGTTCAAAGATCTGATCCTTCCAAAGATATCCAACCCAACTTCAAGGAGTTGGAAGAGGACCTATGCGAACTCTTCAGGAAAGCTCCTGGGTTGAGTCTGGTGGCTCATGCCTGTAATCCCAGCACTTTGAGAGGCAGATCACTTGAGGTCAGGAGTTGGAGACCAGCCTGGGCAAATGGAGAAACCCTGTCTCTACAAAAAAAATAAATAAAAGTAAAAATTATCCTGGTATCATGGTGCGTGCCTGTAATCCCAGCTACCTGGGAGGCTGAGGAGGAATGATTGCTTGAGCCCAGGAAGTGGAGGTTGCAGTGAGCCAAGATCAGGCAACTGCACTCTAGCCTGGGCAACAGAGCGAGACCTTGTCTCAAAAAAAAAAAAAAAAAATTGGTTTTGACAAGGACCAGTTTGATAAGCAGATTACTATCATGCTGGGTCAGATCCTAAATATGACTCAGGCCTTGAAAGACAAGAGTCCCCTGCACCTTGTCCAGATGCCACCTGTGGTTGTTGAGATGAGATGGCCCATTCCCACCAGCGGTTTTCTAGCAAATCCTACACACAGAGATTTCAGAGCTTCAAAAGTCAGAGGCAGGCAAAGGAAGCACTGTCTGAGACTTGTGGGAGGAAGCCTGGAGAGTGGAGTGCTACGCTAATTACCTCGGTGATGAAATAATCTGTACACCAAATCTCCATGACAGGCAATTTCCAGAGAAGCCAGTGGAGAGCAGCACCTTTAAGATCCCTCCCATTCTGCTTGCCACCACCCTTGGGTCTTTCCTACCCACAAGGAGAAGCACAGTCAGGAACAGTGAGTGCTCCTTGGCCCTTCTTAGTGCCAGGGATGCCTGGTACTGGTACAAAAACTGACACGTAGACAAATGCAACAGGTTAGAGAAACCAAACAAACAAACAAAAAAGACTGCATATACACAACCATCTTATCTTCAACAAAGTCAACAAAAACATGCAATGGGGAAACAACTCGCTATTCAGTAGATGGTGCTGGCATAACTGGCTAGTCATATGTAGAAGATTGAAACTGCACACCTTCCTTACATCATATACAAAAATCAACTCAAGCTAAATTAAAGAGTTAAATTTAAAATCTAAGAGGATAAAAACCCTTGAAGAAAACCTAGGAAATACCATTCTGGACACAAGTCTTGACAAATATTTCATGACAAAGATGCCAGATGCAATTGCAACAAAAACAAGTGGGATCTAATTAAACTAAAGGGTTTCTCCACAGCAAAATCAACTACCAACAGAGTAAAGAGACAGCCTATAGAATGGGAGAAAATATTTGCAAACTGCCCATCTAACAAAGGCCTAATATTCGGAATCTATAAGAAATTTAAACAAATTAACAACAAAAAAATTCCTATTAAGTAGTGGGCAAAAGACAAGAACAGACACTTCTCAAAAGACATACAGACTAGTCTGTTTTCTTCCAGTCAGTCCCAACTGCTTGTCTGCACACCCAAAGTTATTTTCTATACATAGTATCAATCATTTTTTATTTCTGTATTTTTTCATACACCAACAACTTATGAAAAACTGCTCAACACCACTAATTTTTAGAGAAATGGAAATCAAAACCACAGTGAGATACCATCTCACACCATTCAGAATGAATGTTATTAAAATGTCAAAAGTAACATATACTGGAGGATTGCTGAGAAAAAGAATGTTTATATACTGCCAGTGGAAATGGAAATTAGTTCAGCAACTGTGGAAAGCAGTTTGGTGATTTTTCAAAGAACTTAAAACCCAGGAATCTCATAATTGGGTACCATTCAACCCAGGAATCTCATAATTGGGCATATACACAGAAACATATATATTGCTTTGCTATGATCACATGCACATGTATTTTAATCACAGCACTATTCACAATAGCAAAGACATGGAATCAACCTAAATGCCCATCAATGGTAGACTAGATAAAGAAAATATGGTGCATATAAGACTATGGAATACTACACAGCCATAAAAAAGGAAGTGACCGTGACCTTTACAGCAACATGGATGGAGCCACAGGCCATTATCCTAAGTGAACTAACACAAGAGCAAAAAACCAAATACAGCAGAAGCCAACCATAGACACTGGGGCCTACTTGAGAGTGAAGGATGGAAGGAGACTGAAGGTTGAAAAGTTACCTATTGGGTACTACGCTAATTACCTCGGTGATGAAATAATCTGTACACCAAATCTCCATGACAGGCAATTTACCTGTATAACAAACCTGCACGTGTACCCCTGAAACTGACATAAAGGTTAAAAAATGTTAGAAATTACACTCTGCTCATTTCCAGGCTCAGACCTTAAGAAACTTGAGAATCTTTAATAATCATGCACATACAGGCTTATTTTCCCTCTTGTTCTTATGTTAAATTTCAATTGCAGAGCTACATGGATATGTTCACTTTATGAAAATTTTATCTGTACACTTTAGCTTTGCTCAATTTCCTGTATATGCATGATAAACAGCAAAATTTCAATTAGAATTAAACAGTTGAATAAAGTTTGACAATTATGTGAAAAATTCAGAAAAGTAATAATCTAGCTCATATATGTTCTCTATATAATATAGCATAGTACATTATCTATATATCATAGTATCAATCATTTTTCCCCCAATTATGTAAAAAATTCAGAAAAATAAAGTAATATAGCACACACACACACACATATATAATGTCCACAGATCTGCAGTTTATCTGGGGCATCTCTGCCTCAGGCTTATCAGGTAGTTGGGTTGAGCTGCAGGCTGAGTTAGATTCAGGTTTTTTCAATGCATCTTCATTTTCCTTGGACTAGCAGTTACCCAAGTCATGCTATTCTCCTCACAGGTGGCAGATATCCAAGAAGTCAGGACAAACTACACAGACACATGTGCAGACTCTGTTCATATAATATCTGCTACTATTTATTATATTGTCCAACTGAAGCTCAAAGTTAATGGGGATAGGGATATAGACTTAACCCACTTTATTACAGGTCACTGGAAGATGACTTAGAGAAGGCAAGAAGAATCAGAATGATGATCAATGTACCACAGTGCTGTATGGTATAATATAGTAATAGGAGATGGGTTTAAATGAGTCATGATTGTCAATGATGTAGCAATGTGTGGAGAATTGGAAATATATAGATTTTTGTTAAAACTTACTCCTGTGGGCTGGGTGTGGTGGCTCATGCCCATAATTGCAGCACTTTGGGAGGCTGAGATGAGAGCATCACTTGAGTCCAGGAGTTCCAGATCAGCTTGGTCAACATAGTGGGACCCCGTCTCTAAAAAAAAAAATAAGAAAAGGAAAAAGAAAAAAAAACTTACCCCTGTGAACTGTATTTAAAACATTGCACCACCTATTCCTGAGACATGAAGTGCCTTTCAAGGCTTATATAATATTCTTTGTGATACTCAGTGTCTGTTTTCACTTATTACACCAGTAAACCCAGAAGGGTCATGTTTGCTAAGTGGTGACTCAGTACCATACCCTGTCCTTAAACATATCTTATATCAAAGCAACAAATTTGCTCAACATGGTGTAGCAATTGGTTGTAATAGGAATAGATGAGACAAAAGAGTGTTTTGAATGGTTCAATTTTGTTTTGCTGGGGGGGTGGGAAGAATAGAAATAAAATATTTGGTTTTGGAGATACTGAGTTGGCAAGTGCTGTGTGACAAAATGAAAGAAGACATTATATTTAATATTAGAAAAAAGATCAAATAATCAGGAGAGGTATGCAAAAAACAATGAGTTGAAGCATAGATAGAAATATTTATCTCTCCCAAGACTGTTTTCCTAATTTCAAAGTAAAAATCAACATATTGTTTTTACTCCAGCCAAATAGACACTACACAAAGGACAAAAACTCACCATAGAGAATTAAAATGAAAGCATTGGAAATATCCTTTCCTTTCCCACTTTGTCTAGTGATAGTGAGGAAGTGTAGGAATAATCTAATGGAGATTAAGGGTGTCAGGTTTTATCACTCCAGAAAGAGTACAGGACACACTTATGGCAAAGAAAGCAAGTATGTAATCCCATCGGCCTACAGGTCGTTGAGAAAATTATTTGCATTGATTAGTTCAGGGATACAGAGCAATTCTGCCATATTTCTATGCAATAATTTCTAGCCTACAAAAGAGCAAAATAGAGAACTTAAGTATAGGGCTCATTTTATTAGATAGTTGTAAAGAGAGGGCAAATGGACCTTCCTTTTTATGAAGTCAAATGAATGTTGTTATGACATTGTTGAAAGTGAGATAGCATCCCTCTACACCTTATTTGATATACTAATTCTTCCAAATTATGTTAGCAAATTCCAATAAAAATCTTATAATTCAAATATGTGATTTCTGCACATATTAAAATTATTACACTATAATAAAGTTACACCAACTCTTTTATAACTTAAGACATTCTGATTTTATTTAATATATTAGATAATTTGTTGATTAAAGAAAAAGTCTACTTAAATTTGGAGAAATTAGAAAATCCTCTCTCACCGTAAGAACTTTTTCCACCTAAATAGGAAATGATAAGAAAATGGGTGATTTTTAGAGTCCAGAAAATAAGATAATATTTTTCAAAGAGAAAATATACTCAAAATTTTGTAAACATTCTTATTTACAGCAAAGAAAAATACGCAAAATTGTTAACAATGGATAAACTAGGATTTCCACACACACACACACGCACAGGCACACACACATACACACAGGGATAATCAATACTGCCAAATGAAGTTAAGAGGTCAGGTAGATTTAGGACTAAAAATAATTCATGAAATCTGGTAATTACTAAATAATAAACGATCACTGAAAGAAAATGTGTATTAGAACAGTGTTTCTAGAAATTAGATTATGGCAGTTTGATGAGACGATGGGAGGTGAATAAATGAAGGTTATGATGTCAACTTTCAATATTATTGGTTCTTTCTGTCTAGAATATGCTTCTCCTATTGTTCTTCCTAGGAAAGTTTTACTCATATCAAAACTCAGAGGAAAATGGAGTGAAGAATATGTGTCCCTGGTATATGTATACATGTGTATGTGTGTGTTTGTATATATGTGTATGTGTGTGTATATATACACATGTATATATGTATATGTATACACATATGTATATTTCACTTGTATGTAACCATATATATCTAGATTAAGCTAGACATAAGCTCATACTGATGTCTCAATCTGCAATACATTACCTCATAGATCATTCTACCCTTCTTCTCCCTCTTATCTGTAACCTTCCACTCAAATAGTGAGAGACATACACCCTGCGATCTATAATCAATTTACTCAATTGTTCATATTCTATATATATCTATAGCTGTAACAGACTTATAACATTTAAATCTTTGGTAAGCTACTTTATCAAGTATATTACACTGTCTATGTACAGTTTCTTTTGTTTCTGGCCTTTTAGACTCCTCTCATTTATAAAGTCACTGAAGTCAGCACCTTTTCCCTCTACCTCCTTCAGTGAGGTTGTTTCACAAATTTGTAATATAGTTAGATCATTTTGTCAGTCAACATTCCAGCCTGGGATTACACTAAGCTCCTGCGTGTATTTTTAAATTCCATACTTTAAGTTTCACTGCTTTTAATGAAAGTCCTCTAGGTTCTAAAAAGTCCATCTTTGCTGACCAGTATTGTCTCAATAAAATAGATTATATTGTGTACTGTGAGAGAGAATTACCTGGGTTGAAGATATGGTTGAAGATTTGAAGTTAGTTCTCAAAGTTTAGAATAGCTGCTACGTGAATAAGGAAAGGGGGCTGAGAAAGAAAGGCCAAACAAAGAAAAATTGCTGAGTTGCTTCAGTGCTTAAGCAAAGCTGCTATCGTAAATGTATAATAGATATAATTAAAGAGAACATAAGGTTTTTCCAGCAGCACTTCTCAGCCCAGGGAAAAGTGAGATGATTAGACTGGTCAACATTTTGGCACTGCCAAGGAGAGGTCATCAGCAGAAGGTAAAGGGACTGAATAGATGGAAAGTAGTAGGGAGAAAGTCACTGAGGTGATTAACCATGAGATTGGTCCAGGATGGCCTGGGAGGGAAATAAAGTCAGTTAGGTTCTATATTCTTTTTTTTTTTTTTTTTTACTGTCTGCAGCAATGCTATACATTTTGTTTATATAAATATATTTATATATAGTTCTTTGGTGGAGAAAAAATAATGCTTTATTCTAATATATGATAGAGTCACAGTAAATGTTACAGAACTTTGTATCTTTCAAAATGAAGTTAAGGGTATGCATCTGTCTGTCTGTATGTTTTATGTACTTATTCCCCATCTCAATCCAAAAAGACTTCAGAGTGACTCCAGAGTCTTTAAAAATGTTCTAGGTATTTTCTTCCTTGCAAGCAATTCAGAACATAGAACTTAAATAAGCTGTTCAAATAAACATCAGTGGTAGTAATGGAAAGTATATCCATTCTGAGGGGATGAGAAAGAGTTTCAGTGGCAATGAACAATAGACTTAAATTATCAGCATGAATAGTATGACATTATCATTCTCATTAAGAGATTCTGAAAGACCTGGCAGTATTCTAAATTCTTAATCAGATAATGTACATTCAAAATTCAATTACATAGTATAAAAAATAAATAAAACGCTTTTGCCTGCCGCCATGTAAGATACGGCTTTTGTCTTCCACCCTGATTGTGAGGCCTCCCTAGCCCCGTGGAACTGATAATGGCCTCCAGCTGCATCTGTGTTGCTGCTAAAAACACGATTTCATTCTTTTTTATGGCTCTATACTATTCTATGGTATATATGCACCAACTTTTTTGTAAATTACTGATTCGATTTCACAACTCGTTATGAAATGAGTCTGTTCAGGATTTGACTTCTTCCTGATTCAATCTTGGGAGGCATGAGGGAATCAGCCCAGGTGTCCATCAATTATGTGTTGGATCAAGACAATGTAGATAGGTTCTATATTCTAACAGATTAAGAAGAGTTCAGTGATTAGAGGTCAGGGATGACTGTAACAGCAGGTTTGGCTAAGTGGAAGAGCTGAGATTACAGGAAACTGGCTGGTTAAGGGGTAATTTCAGACTTCAGGAATATGATTTATCAATATAGAGTTTCAACCCACTGAATTTAACGAGAAGGAAAAAGCATATGTTTGCATAATAAGGAGACTAATAGAACATCTCAGTCTTCATAACAATTGAATTTGGGAAACATAAACTTGATTTATCGCTCATTTAGTTTTGATTGTAACTACATTGTTAAGCCTAAAAGCTGTAAATCAACTTCTTGAATAGATTTGTTAGTGGCCGCAATTAATTAAAGCTAATTCAAATATACTTTATAAAATAATCAGAGGTTAAAACATATATTTAAATTTAGTAATTAATTGATGCATGGCTAGTGTTCCTATATAAATCTTTCTGGGTTTTAACTTCAGACAGATATATAAATATGTCAGTTATTTGCACACTGACTGTTCCAAATCTTAAGTCCTGAAAAGTATTAACCTTTGATTCGCCTTGATTTCTGCTAAAGAATGTAAAGAACTTTAGAAAGAAAACACATCACACTGATCAAAAGTTAATAAATTAACTAAACCTTTTCTAACCTTAAAGTAACTGAATTATTACTGATTAAAGATAGGAATCATGATAAAAAAATAAATGAATGCTTTCTGCAATCCAAAACTGAAAAATTAACAAAGTTATTTGAAAGAAACCTCTTCTAAAAAAACTTTTATTTCCAATCAAATAGCTCAGTAAGCTTCTCAAAACATATGTATCATCTCTATCTGTGATTTTGGTTGCATTTATGCCTTTGTCTGCATGAAATTCTATGTACTTACATTAAGTTAAGCTTCTTGAATTTGTCTCTTTACTACCGTTTTTGGCTGAAAATAATACACAGACTTCATTTATTCTTGGATGATTATAATAATGCTAAGCAGATAGCAATTAAAAATGAAAGGAAACATGCTCAATTATTATTACTAATGCACTGAATTTACATTACATTCCAAATAATATTTTTACAAGATTTGCTTGACCTCTAAGGTTTTATGCTTTCTAGTTATTACCTTTAAGATAACCAAGAATATCTGAAATTTTGACAGTGCTCTATGGTACAATATGAAACTCCTGGCAATACTGCCTACATATAGTTCCGTAGAGTCAGAGCTTTTCCATATGGAAGATGGTTTCATAAAACCTCCCAAGACTAAATATGCACTTTGTCTCGTATTTTCAGATTCTAGATTAATTTGCACAATTAGTAATCATACTGACTGAAAGGATTATAATTTACCATAAAGAGTTCACCAACTGAAACACATTAATTCTTTTATAGGTAAGCACATCACAATGTTAACAACATTGGTGACTAAATGATTGATGGTGCTAGCATTAGTTGGAACGATTTTATTTATACTATTTTCACATTTTAAACAAGCCTAGATGCTCCTTCACTACAGTGTGTAACTGTTAGCTCAAGACATTTGGTTTAAGGCCAACGTTTTCACAGACAAAAAATGTTAAAATAGAACATGAAATGACTACAATGAGTAGCACAAAGAGACAAATCAGAGGGTTGTACAATGATGTCATATCTAGAGTGAAATTATTTCTTGGTGTTTTACTTAAACTGTAGAAGTGGTGTTATTAGTTAAGAATTCTGCAAGAACTTTTGCCTAATTTTAAAAGCAGAGTATTATCTTATAAGAAATGTGTAGCTTAAAAGACTGCTAACTAAAGCACATTTGTATAGCCAATACCATGAAAGATTTGTGAGAACTGTGTTTCCATTTTTAAGGAATCACTCCTGAAAATAGGTTTCAAGTTTGCAGCCATCAAAAAGAAATGTGTTTGGGCATATATAAAGTGCTCTTTACAGATCTGTTATACTGGGGAACTTTGAAAGTTATTTGAATAGCTGAAGAAAGCTGTCAAACAGATTATTTAAACTTTACAAGTTATAAATTCAGGAGAAATCAGTGGACATAGGGTACAACTCTAGGGGACCATTGATACTTTTTGAGTTTGCTGATTCAATTTGGTGGTTTAATATTGTGTGTTTAAGAAGTGTTGGTCCAGAAAATCAGGCCAATGATAAAATAAATTAACACTTAATGATTGCCTTTCAATGTGTGTTTAGAATGTATACAACTCTAAAATAGAAAAATTGCATCGTTTCCATCAGGAATTAAAACTTATTTCCTAGTAGCATCCACAACAGTAAATTCTCAATTTGCTGGAACCAAAATTTCCGGAAACCAAATTTTATTTCTTAGCATTCAGCATTAGGATAGTCATGCACATCAGAAGAAAATGGGATTAGTCCAAAAACTGTTTAGTGTTTAACTGTCTTCAAAAACATTTAGCCTTCTGATCAGATCTATATGTACATGCTTATATAATGAAAACAACTGCTCAGTAAACTCCCTTTTCCTCCCCAATAAACTAAGAAAATTAATACTAGGCACGCATCATAATAAAATGGACATGAGAAACAAAAAATAGAAAACCTCAAAGTTATACACCTACTGTGTGCAATGAAGTGTGCTAAGTATTTTTAGGCATTTTAGACTACACAGAATACAGATTTTTTCCTCAAGCAATCTAAGAGAGTAGATGGACAAGAAAAAATACATATATTAATAATTATAACTTAGGGTTGAAATTTTAAGTGCTATAAAAGGTAAAGGTAAACTAGTATCTAATTTCTGAGATGAAAAAAGTTATTTTTGTAGAGGGCTACAGGCGGTTTCCTACACCGAGTCTCATTTACTGTGGCCTTCGAATAAGTATTACGTTGCTACATGGGGAGCAGAAGAAAATATACTACAGAGAGTGAATAGTAAGAGCAAAGACATTTCTAAAATCAGAGCACTGTATGGAAATACATCACTCATGGTTAAATAAATACCTTGCTGAGCCAGTTGGATCAAGATTCAATATCCTTTCTCAATTTACAAGCTGTGTAATGCTGGATCAATTATTTACTCTGCTCATCTGCAGAAATTGATACAATAATAATAATAACACTTTTATTATGGTTTGTTTTCAGGACAATGAGAAGATGCATATAAAATTCCTGGTATATCTATTATTATTATTTTCAATATATATTTTGTATTGTGAAGTTTTTCAAAAAGTTACAATTTAATCTATGTTTCAGTATTATGTTGCTGTCCCATGAAATAGCTAATATTGATTTGTTAATCTCAATTTGTATACTGTTATCTAAAAAGTAAGTTAGAAAAATAACTTTGATGTTGTTACCAAGTGTTTTATATTTAGATTTCAACATGTATAAGTAATGATATCTAATACATATGGTGCCCTGTGTGCCAGACAATGTATTTTACATGTGTTGACTGAATGAATCTTTACAATAACCCTATCAGGGAGGTACCAATATATCCGCATTTTATAAATGAGAATAAGAAAGTGAGTTCATGCTTCTAGATCCACTAATGTGTATGATAAACAACCCTAAGAACAAGGAATATAGAATTTACCTTGCCTTATTACACAACTAGGAAATCCCTAGGAAGATACAGAATTAGTCGGTGTAATGTGGATTAGTTATTTGTACGATTTAAAAGAACATGATGCAAGCGATTTCATTTAATGAATTCTGCAGATATTTACTGTATACGTCGTGGACATAACACTACACTAGGCACTCTGGAGGGTGCAACAATTCAGTTTGTCTCAATCTGTTTAGGAAGCCGTCTATTTACATGCCTTTCTATACAAAATTGCCATAATAGAGCCATAGGTGTGGTGCTACCAGAGCAAATGTAAGAAAAATATACATTCTGCTCTGTTTGAATCATACAGAACAATATAAGGAAAAGAATGTATTTGAACTAGACCTTGAAGGATAACTGAGAACTTGTAAAGAACAGCCTAATCAGAGGGAATAGAATTAGCAGAAGTATAGACTATGAATCAAATGGTTACTACAGAAAGATGTAGGGTTAGATGTGGCTGTAACTATAATGAGGAAGATTGTGGAGGCTTTTGGAACCTTGCAAACCTGATACTTTCCTACAGGTAATCAAGATCTAAGAAAGGCCTCTCAATACCCATTACATAACTATGTATAAATTATCTTTATATTAGAGAGTGATGACTCTGGTGGCTTTATAAATGACAGGAGAAAAAGGAATTGTGAGAAACATTTCAGCCATTATTTCACAAATCAAGAAAAGAGATGATGAGTATCTGCTCTCGGAAAATGGCTTGAGAAAGAAGTTGATGTTACAGTGACATTTAGGGTGTGATGGGACATTGGAATCTGCAGTGATATCAAACATTTCAAAACCATGTAACTGGGAGGAAAGGGTCAAACAAGGAATATGGAAAGGGTGTCTGTTGGATGAAGTTGGGAGAGTATAATAACAGCAGGATAATATTTATTATAGTAAATAAGTATATATGTGTCTATAAAGTATACTCAAGCATTTTGATCAGTAAAATTTGGGAAAGAGGAATGCAAGGAATTGTAAATAAGCCAGATGGCCTTGAATAAAATAGGAATTATACTAAGATCGAGAAAGATTGAATAGCGTAGTTGTCATATAAAAGCCAGGTAAAAAGAGTGTCCAACAACGTTTTGATCAGTAATGAATCCCCCCAGAGGTCCCAACTGGCCCCTATTTTTGGGAAGATGAAACTTCTGTCTGCTCCATAAATTGTGAGATGACAAGGCCTAGTAAATCATAAACTGGTGTGAGACATTTAGTAACAAGGACTTGATAGAAACAGAGGTCAAAAAAAGGGCACTAGCTGAGGAGTTACAGGCCATAGACTTTGTTTTATATATACTAGGCTCCCAAGAGTATTTTTTGGCTCCTTTTCTGAGCAAAAAAAGGGCACTAGCTGAGGAGTTACAGGCCAGAGACTTTATTTTATATATACTAGGCTCCCAAGAGTATTTTTGAGTGTAGGTAAGGCTATTTCTGGTGATGGACTCCCTGGGAAAATAAGGACACTCAAAGTGGAATAAAATAAAAGCATTCTCTGCTTATTATTTCCAATTGTTTCTAAGAAGACGGCTGACTACATATGAGGAATCTAGAAAATAACCAGTCCAGAATTAATTAATCACGGATACTGTTAGTGACATACTAATGGCAGGTGTCTGGCATTGTTCTTTGTGTATTAGAGGTATCATCTCTTGTATTCATTACATAAACCTTAGAAGTAAGTATAGATTCATTTTCTACAGTGGGATTCTGGTCTACTAATGAAACAGTCATGTACTCATACTCATCACATACACAGCAAGTATTTTATTTTTCTTTTATCAATTGTGCATAACTTTTTAAAATTTTTATTTTCATAGGTTTTTGGGGAACAGGAGGTATTTGGTTACATGAATAATTTCTTTTGTGGTGATTTGTGAGATTTTGGTGCACCCACCACCCAAGGAGCATACACTGAACCCAATTTGTAGCCTTTTATCTCTCACCCCCTTCCCACCTCTTTCTCCCAGAGTCCCCAAAGTCCATTCTTATGCCTTTGCATCCTGATAGCTTAGCTCCCATTTATGAGTGAGAACATACGATGTTTGGTTTTCCATTCCTGAGTTACTTCACATAAAATAATAGTCTCCAATCCCATCTAAGTTGCTGTAATGCCATTATTTAATTCCTTGTTAGTGCTGAGTAGTATTCCATATTTATATATATGCCACAGTTTCTTTATCCACTTGTTGATTGATGGGCTTTTGGGCTGGTTCCATATTTTTACAATTGTGAATTGTGCTGTTATAAACATGCATGTGTAAGTACCATTTTCATATAATGACTTCTTTTCCTCTGCATAGATACCCAGTAGTGGGATTGCTGGATCAAATGGTAGTTCTACTTTTAGTTCTTTAAGGAATCTCTACACTGTTTTTCATACAGTTTGTACTAGTTTACGTTCCCAATAGCATTGTAGAAGTGTTCAAAAATGACCATACTACCAAAAGCAATCTACAAATTCAAGGCAATTCTCACCAAAATACCAGCGTCATTCTTCACAGAACTAGAAAACAAAATCCTAAAATTCATATGAAACCAAAAAAGAGCCAGCATAGCCAAAGCAAGAATAAGAAAAAAGAACAAATCCGGAGGCACCACAGCACACACCAATGGAACAGAATAGAGAACCCAGAAATAAACTCAAACACTTACAACCAACTTATCTGTGACAAAGCAAACAAAAACATAAAGTAGAGAAAGGACACCCTATTCAACAAATGGTGCTGGGATAATTAGCAAGCCATATGTAGGAGAATGAAACTGTATCCTCATCTCTCACCTTATAAAAAATCAGCTCAAGATGGATCATGGACTTAAATCTAAGACCTGAAACTATAAAAATTTTGGAAGGTAACGTCAGGAAGGTCTTTCTAGACATTGGCTTGGGCAAAGATTTCATGACCAAGAACCAAGAGCAAATGCAACAAAAACAACAAGAAGTAGGTGGGACTTAACTAAAAGAAAGAGCTTTTGCACGGCAAAAGGAATAGTCAGCAGAGTAAACAAGACAACCCACAGAGGGGGAGAAAATCTTCACAATCTATGCATTCCACAAAGGAATCTACAAGGAACTCAAACAAATTATCAAGAAAAAGACAAACAACCCGATCAAATAGTGGGCTAAGGATGTGAATAGACAATTTTCAAAAGAAGATATGCAAATGGCCAACAAACATATGAAAAAATGCTCAACATGACTAACGATCAGGGAAATGCAACTCAAAACTGCAATGTGATACCACCTTCCTCCTGCAAGAATGGCCAGAATCAAAAAATGAAAAGATATTAGATGTTGGTGTGGATGCAGTGAAAATGTAACACAGCAAGTATTTTATTGTATTTTATTTTATTCTAATTCAATTTTTATTTTTAGTTTTTGTGGATATGTAATAGGTACAAATATTTATGAGGTACATGAGATATTTTGGTATAGGCACGTAATGTGTAATAATCACATCATGGAAAACTGGATATCCATTCCATCAAGCATTTATCATTTGTGTTGCAAATCATCTAATTATGCTCTTTTGGTTATTTTTACATGTACAATTAAATAATTATTGACTAGAATCACCCTGTTGAGCCATCAACTACTAAGTATTACTTATTATTTCTTTTTCCTTTGTACCCATTGACCATTTACACCTCTCCTCTGCCTCCCCACTACTCTTCCCAGTCTCTGATGACTATCTTTCTACTCTCTATCTCCACGAGTACAATTGTTTTAATTTTTAGCTCTGACAAATAAGTGAAAGCGTAAGTTTGTCTTTCAGTGCCTGACTTACTGCACTTAACATAATGACCTCCAGTTCCATCTATATTGTTGTAAATGATAGGATCCCTTTTTTTTTTTTTTTTTTTGGCTAAATAGTACTTCATTGTGTATAAGTAGCACAGTTTCATTTTAAACATTATTTATTTATTTCTCACTCTGTCTTCTGGTGCTGAAGGTACCACATTTTCTTTAACCAGTCATCTGTTGATGGACACTTAGATTGCTTCCAAATCTTGGCTATTGTGAATAGTGCTGCAATAAACATAGCAGTGCATATCTCTTCAATATAATGACTTCCTTTCTTTGGGGCATATGCCCTGCAGTAGGATTGCTGAATCATATAGAGGCCCAATTTTTAGTGTTTTGAGAAACCTTCAACTTGTTCTTCATAGTGGTTGTACTCATTTACATTCCCATCAATAGCATACATAGGTTCCCTTTCCACATTTGTTATTGCCTGTCTTTTGAATAAAAGCCATTTTAACTGGAGTAAGATAATATTTCACTGTGGTCTTGATTTGCATTTCTGTGACAATCAATTATGTTGAGCACCTTTTCATATGCCTGTTTGCCACTTGTATTTTTTTCTTTTGAGAAAGGTCTACTCAAATATTTCGCCTACCTTTTTTTTTTTTTTTTCTTGAGACAGAATCTCACTCTCACTCTATAACCCAGGCTGGAGTGCAGTAGCATGATCGCGGCTCACTGCAACCTCCGCCTCCTAGGTTCAAGAGATTCTTGTGCCTCAGCCTCCCAAGTAGCTGGGATTACAGACATGCACCACCATCTCCAGCTAACTTTTGTATCTTTAGTAGAGACAGTGTTTCACCATGTTGGCCAGGCTGGTCTCAAACTTTTGACCTCAAGTGATCTGCCTGTTTCAGCCTCCCGAAGTGCTGGGAATACAGGCATAAGCCATGAAGCCTGGCACTTTTGCCTACCTTTTAATCAGACCTTTAAAAATTTTCCTGTAGAGTTTGAGCTCCTTATATATTCTGGTTCTTAATTCCCTGTCAGATGGTGGTAGTTTTGAAAATATTTTTCCCATACTGTGGGTTGTCTCTTCATTTTGTTAATTGTTTCCTTTGCTGTGCAGAAGTTTTTTAACTTGGTAGAATCCCATTTGTCCATTTTTCTGGCTCTGTGTCCCTACTCAAATCCCTTCTTGAATTGTAATCCGAATTGTAATCCCCACATGTTGTGGGAGGGACCTTGTGGGAGGTGATTGAATAATGGGAGCAGTTCACCTGTGCTGTTCTTGTGATAGTGAGTGAGTTCTCATGAGATCTGGTGGTTTTGTGAGGGGTTTTTCCCCACTTTGCTTTGCACTTCTCTCATTCTTCTCCTTCTTACTGCCTTGTGAAGAAGGACGTGTTTGCTTCCCCTGCCATGATGATTGTAAGTTTTCTGAGGCCTCCCTGTCCTGCAGAACTGTGAGTCAATTAAACCTCTTTACTTCGTTAATTACCTAGTTTTGGATATTTCTTCATAGCAGCATGAGAATGGGCTAATACAGTAAATTGGTACAGGTAGAGTGGGGTGCTGATACAAGGATACCCCAAAATGTGGAAGCAACTTTGCAACAGTTTAGAGGACTTAGAAAAAGACAGGAAAATGTGGGAAAATTTGGAACTTCCTAGAGACTTGGAGGGCTCAGAAGACAGGAAAATGTGGGAAAGTTTGGAACTTCCTAGAGACTTATTGAATGGCTTTGACCAAAATCCTCATAGTGATATGGACAATGAAATCTACGCCAATGTGGCCTCAGATGGAGATGAGGAATTTTTTGAGACCTGGAGCAAAGGTGACTCTTGCTATGCTTTAGCAAAGAGACTGGTGGCTTTTTGCCCCTGCCCTAGAGATCTGTGGAACTTTGAACCTGATGGAGATGCTTTGAGGTATCTGGCAGAAGAAATTTCTAAGCAGCAAAGTGGTTCGAGGATGCAAAGCATAAAATCTTAGAAAATGTGAAGCCTGATAATGCGACAGAAATGAAAAACTCATTTTCTGGGGAGAAATTCAAGCCAGCTGCAGAAATTCGCATACTTAACAAGGAGCCAAATGTTAATCACCAAGACAATGGGAAAATGTCTCCAGGGCATGTTAGAGACCTCCACAGCATTCTCTCCCATCACAGTCCCAGAGGCCTAGGAGAGAAAAATAGTTTCCTGGGCAGTGTCCAGGGACCCCCTGATGTATGCAGCCTTGGAACTGGTCTCAGCTGCTCTAGCCATTGCTAAAAGGGGCCAAGGTGTAGCTCAGGATGTTGTTTCAGAAGCTGCAAGCCCCCAGCCTTGACAGCTTCCATGTGGCATTGGTCTAACGCGTGCACAGAAGATAAGAATTGAGGTTTGGGAACCTCCGTCTAGATTTTAGAGGATGTATGGAAATGCCTGGAAGCCCAGGCAGAAGTCAGCTGCAGGGGCAGAGCCCTCATGGAGAACCTCTGCTAGAGCAGTGCAGAAGGAAAATGTGGGGTTAGAGCCCCCACACAGGGTCCCCACTGGGGCACTCCCTAGTGGAGCTGTGAGAAGAGGACCACAGTTCTCCAGATCCCAGAGCAGTACGTCCACTGACAGTTTGCACAGTTTCCAGGTGGAAAAGCCACAGACACTCAAAGCCATACATACATGAGAGCTGGGCTGGAGCTGCCCAAGGCCATCAGGATCCACCTCTTTCATCAGTGTGACCCGGATGTGAGATCATTTTGCAACTCTAAGGTTTGATGACTACCTTATTGGATTTTGGACTTACACGGGGCCTATTATCCCTTTGTTTTGGCCAATTTCTGTAATGTAGATTGGGTGTATTTACCTAATGCTTGTATCCCTATTATTGTATCTAGGAAGTAACTGACTTGCTTTTGATTTTACAGGCTCATAGGCAGAAGAGATTTGCTTTGCCTCACATGAGACTTTGAACTTGGATTTTTGGGTTAATGCTGGAATGAGTTAAGACTTTGGGGAACTGTTAAAAAGGCATGATTGTGTTTCAAAATGTGAGGGCATGAGATCTGGGAGGGGCCAGGGGTGAAAGAATATAGTCTGGCTCTTTGTCCTCACTAAAATCTCATCTTGAATTATAATCCAAATTGTAATCCCCACATGTTGGGGGAGAGATCTTGTGGGAGGTGATTGAATCATGAGGGCAGTTCCTTGTGCTGTTTTCATAATAGTGAGTGAGTTCTCATGATATCTGATGGTTTTGTGAGGAGCTTTTTACCCCCTTTTCTCTGCACTTCTCTCATTTTTCTCTGTTCTGCCACCACGCAAAGAAGGTTGCGTTTGCTTCCCCTTCTACCATGACCGTAAGTTTTCTGAGGCCTCCCCAGCCCTGCAAAACTGTGAATCAATTAAACTTCTTTCCTTTGTAAATTACTCAGTCTTAGATATTTCTTCTTAACAATGTGAAAATGAACTAATACAGATAGGTAGTTTGAAAATATTTTCTCCCATTCTGTAAGTCATCTCTTCATTTTGTTGATTGTTTTCTTTGTTGTACAGAAGTTTTTAACTTGGTGCAATCACATTTGTAAATTTTTGCTTTGGTTGCCTGTGAGGTATTGCTTAAGAAATTTTTGTCCAGATCAACATGCCGGAAAGTTTTTCCAACGTTTTCTTGTAGTAGTTTTATAGTCTGAGGTCTTAGAATTAAGTCTTTAATCTATTTTGATTTGATCTTTTTTTGTGTGTGTGTATGGCAAGAGATAGGGGTCTAGCTTCATTCTGTTGCATATAGATATCCAGTTTTCTTGGCACCATTTATTGAAGAGGCTGTGTTTTTCCCAATGTAAGTTCTTGGTATCTTGGTCAAAAACAAAGTCACTGTAGGTGTATGGATTTGTTTTTAGGTTCTCTATTCCATTCCATTGGGCTATGTGTCTGTTGTTATGCCAGGACCATGCTGTTTTGGTTACTATAGCTCTGTAGTATAATTTGAAGTCAGGTAATGTGATTCTTTCAGTTTTGCTATTTTGACTCAGGATAGCTTTAGCTATTCTCAGTCTTTTGCAGTTCCATATAAATTTTAAGGGTTTTTTTCTCTATTTTTGTGAAGAATATTACTGGTATTTTGATAGGCATGCATTGGATTTGTAGATTGCATTGGGTAGTATGGACATCTTAACAATATTGATTCTTCCAATTCATTAACATGGACTATTATTCCACTTTTTGTGTCCTCTTTAATTTCTTTCATTAATGTTTTATATTTTTCATTGTAGAGAGCTTTTACTTCCTTAGTTAAGTTAATCCTTTGGTATCTAATTTTACTTGCAGCTACTGTAAATAGGATTACTATTTTTTATTTTTCAGATTGTTCGGTGTTGGCATACAGGAATGCCACTGATTTTTGCATATCAATTTTGTATACTGTGACTTTCCTGAATGTGTTTATCATTTCTAATAGTTTCATGGTGGAGTCTTTAGGTTTTTCCAAATATAAGATTATATCATCTGCAAACAAGGATAATTTGACTTCTTCCTTTCCAATTTGGATGTCCTTTATTGCTTTCTCTTGTCTGATTGCATTAACTGGGACTTCTAGTACTATGTTGAATAACTGGTGAAAGTGGACATCCTTGTCTTGTTCCAGATATTAGAGGAAAGTCAACCAGTATTTTAAAATGAGCACCTGAAGCTGGGCACAGTGTCTCACACCTGTAGTCTCAGCACTTTAGGAGGCCGAGGAAAGAGGATTGTTTGAGCCTAGGAGTTTAAGACCAGACTTGGCAACACAGTGAGACTGTGTCACTACAAACAAGAAAATATTAGCTAGGCATGGTGGCATGCACTTTTAGTCTTAGTTGCTTGGAAGGCTGACATGGGAGGATCACTTGAGCCCAGGAGGTGGAGGCTGTGGTGAGCCGTGATCATGCCACTGCATTCCAGCCTGGGTGATAGAGTGAGACCCTGTCTCAGAAATAAATACATACATACATACATAAGTAAATAGATAAAAATAAAAATACCTAAAATGAGCCCATGAAATATAGAAAATTTAAAGTTAAGAAAAAAATCTCTAGATTTTGGAGTCAAAGTCAGAGAACTTCTAGTTGAACCCATGATGTTAATTGACGAGATATTATAGAGTGAGAAGAAAACAGGTCTGGGGGCAGAGTCATGATGAATCTTCAATTCTTCTGAAGCTTTAGAATATATTGTAGAAGACAATTCGATTTTTACCATGAAACGTAAACATATTTTGGTGAACATTTCAGAGTTGTTTATTCACTACCGTTAAAAACTTTGCTTTTATAAACATTGACTTATCCTTCTGAAATTCTTGAGTAGATGTTATAACCATGCAATTTTCTTGACAATGCTCCATCTGCCACAAAAATTGGTTAAATGGTGTGGTTATAGAAAGGGAAAGCAAGGGAATAAGAAACTTCCTGACAGATAAGAGGAAGCATGGAAGGGACCAACTTCTCAGAACTTGAGTGAAGAGTGCTTAAAGAAGAAGAAAGTCACCATCAATTTCAAATGTTGCAAAGAAGCCAAGCAGGCTGAGGATAGAAAAGAGACTTTTGCACCTTTTAAAAGAAAGCTTCAGTGGAGTGCTGGAGGATGAAGCCAAGTAAAAGTGGTTTGGAGAGGGAATGATTTTAAGTATCATCAAATACTACAGGCAGTGTGTTATTCTTTATTTATTTATTTTAATTCTTAAGAGGAATGATTTGTATTCAACCATTGATAGGAATTGAAAAAATGTTGCTTATAGATATAGAGTTTCTTAGGTCAAGACACATACATACACACACACACACACACACACACACACACACACACATGCAAACAGAGAGAGAGCACTCTCATCAATATCTAATGACAGTTCTAAAACATCTGGATTGATATAAAACTGTTGCAGCATTTTCTTTTGGCCAGAAGGAAAAGCCAAAATAATGGTTCAAAGGAGTAATCTTTCCCTTTGCGTCCCTTAGAACATCTTCCATGACTATCATTTACCTTTCTTAGAGAGAATGCCTGTCTATATATACTTTACATTTATATTTTGTTCATGGATGATGGCAAAGGAAGGGCAAGTTCAAAACAATAAAAATAGGCCTGGCACAGTGGCTCACACCTTTAATCACAGCACTTTGGCAGGATGAGGTGAGAGGTTCAGTTGAGGTCAGGAGTTTGAGACCAGCCTAGGCAATATAGTGAGACCCTGTCTCTATGAAAAATAAAAGAAATTTATCCAGGCATGGTGGTGCATGCCTGTAGTTCCAGCTACTTGGGAGGCTGAGATGGCAGGATAACTTGAGCCTAGGAGGTCTAGGAGGTTGAGGCTGCTGTGTGCTGAGATCACGCCACTGCATTACAGCCTGGGCAACAGAGCAAGACCCTGTCTTTAAAACAAAATGGGAACAAAACACAACAACACGAAATAAAATAGAAATACAAAACAGTAACATTTCAGAAAATTAAGAAAAGAGTACTCATCAAAAGCGGGAAGCGTTTTCTAAGTTAAGGGAAGGTTTAAAAGTTATAAAGTTGTACCAAAGCTGGGTATGCAGCGACATACCCACTGTTATCATACAATTAAATACATGGTGATTAGAGGACAGAATTCTGAGGTGCGCAGGCATATATTCTACTTGATTGACTTTCCAACTGAGCAAATGTTTCTCTTGGCCTGAACACAGACCTTCATTTATTTTCATTGTGAGTCATTTTCCTAGAAGTCACTGTTGCATAAATGGTGCTTCCCTGACTCCTGATCAACTCAGACAGCCAAAATCAGTAAGTGCACAAATGAGCCCAACAGAAACACTTTCCCAAGATATTTCCTGTCAATTTTCTCATCCTGGAATGTGAAGTGGTCTTTTCCTAAAGATCCCCAGATAGTAGTCATGGAATTAATCTTTATTATCTGTCAGTATTGTATTTATTACTCATATAACCCTATATTCCAGATCTCCCTCGAATGTGGTGGGAAGATCTCATTCACCCTAAGATCTGACAGCTTGTGTTTTAACTTCTACTCTTTTCACCCAAAGGCAGAACCTGAAAGGATGCCAAGAACTTCTAGAGAAATGCAGAAAAAAAATTAAAAACCACTACACAAACTTGAGGGCCAGACAGAGATATTAGTACAGCCAAAAAAAAGTATTTTGTTATTTTATTATAAACATTTCTTATTACATTTTATTTCTCATAAAATTACAGCACAGGGGGTGAGGGCAAAAGACTGAACTGTTGACTAACCGTCTCTGGAATGTACTATTATTGGTAACTGCTAGTTTCCGTTTGTGAGGGCAAAAGACTGAAGTGTTGACTAACATCTCTGGAATGTACTATCCCAGGTAGCTTTTTGTAGGCACTGGTAGCAACTAAAATTTTCAGAATCACCAATAATCTGACTGTGTTTTGTTAATTAAAAAAAACTTTACGTAGGAAGTTAAAAACATCAGCAGACTGGTGAAATTGTGTAAACTGTTGATTCATTTGAATCATACAATGCCAGATTTGGAAGGAACTTCAGAGATCATGTCTCAATCTTATTTTACAAATGAAGAAAATGGGTCCCAAGGGACCAAAGGGAATGGCTTGTCCACTGTCAAATACTCATATTATTTTATCTCTTGCACTATAATTAATCTCAAACTTAGGAATATCTCTGTTCTCACAGAGTTCAAGTCTCAGTTACACAGTAAGAACTGGAAAGTCTACTGGTCTGAATGATTTTGAATCACCTAAATATCACCTAATATTTGCCAGAGTGCCTGACACATAATCAATGCCCAGTGATTAAGGTGTAATTGAGTGTTGAATGAATGCATTATAATAAAAGCTATTCAAAAGAACTGCTTGAATCATCGTCACATGATGTATTTGTTGAAGGCAGAGCTCCTTAACTGGTGGGGAGAATCATCAATTTGGAGACTGAGGGCATGTGCTTTCTTTTAGATGCTGCCTAAGATAAATGATGTTACTTCAAAATGGTAAAAAAAAAAAAAAAGGAAATAAAGAAAAAAATACATCATAAATAAAAGAGATTGCTAACAAATTAGTAATTATGTCAAACAAATAAAGCTGCCCAGTGTTACGCTTTAGCATCATTTGACCCTTTTCAAATAATTAAAAAGAAAAAAAGAGGAGGCAGAATGAGGAAATATATTAACCCACAGAGGCATTTCTAGCTCTGAATCTCCATCAGATTTGCTTTTTACAAACTATCCAGCGTAAATTGTCTCTTTCAGCATATTGAAGGATGAAAACACATGCTAATACCAATTGGGTCTGAGTTTGGAGAACTTATGTGTGCATATAAAAACTATTTGCATACATCCCCAGATGGAGAAGTCAACAGAGCATGAACCTTAGTTGTGAGGATAACAATGTATACATTACACTGGGAGATACAATTTGTGTGTAAAACAATTCAACTGCTGATTATGAAGGGGACACATTCTAGGATGATGTGCCTTTAAATTCAGCAGTAAACATGAATATGGAACTCTTGCTGTTTGCCAGCACAAGTTTCCACATCTGGTTCATTTCCACATATAGCATCTTAAGAAATCAAAGGTTTATTTTATTTAGTAGTTGTTAATCAACTTTAAAAATAAATATCATACAAGGTATTTATAGCATATAGTTTTTAAGCACCCTATAGACTGTGTTACATGAATGATAATGATGAAAGCAAAATGCAAAACGTGTCAAGGACCAAGAAGATAGGTCAGTATTCTAGCTATGTGACCTTGGACATTTATCTAACTTTTTTTTTCTTTTTTTTGTGATGGAGTCTCACTCTGTCACCCAGGCTGGAGTACGGTGGTGTGGTCATGGCTCACTGCAACTTCCGCCTCCCGGGTTCAAGTGACTCTCCTGCCTCAGCCTGCCAAGTAGCTGGGACTACAGGCACTTGCCACCACGCCTGGCTAATTTTTTGTATTTTTAGTAGAGACGGGTTTTCATCATGTTAGCCAGAATGGTCTCGATTTCCTGACCTCGTGATCCACCCGCCTCGGCCTCCCAAAGTGCTGGGATTACAGGCGTGAGCGCCCGGCCTATCTAGCCTTTGTTCGTGGAAGTTATATCAGTTTTTTGTGGAAGTTACATCAGTTTCCTAAGCTGTGCTTAGGAAAAAAAGAAAAAAAGAAGGAGATTTGGATACAGATGCATAAACAGAGGAAGGAAGGTGAAGTGGCATATACAATGGCAATGAAGTGGCAATAACGTCCTAAGCGTTGGACGTAACAACGCCATATATATATATATATATATATACACATACACATATATATATAATTCATGAGGATCTAATCAGATAATGTACATATATAACTCATTATAGCATCTAGCAAGCAGTTAGCTGTCAATAATCATTATCATTTTCGTCCTTTTTTAGAAGCTGTTATGTTAAAATTGAGTGCTGTCTTCATTGGGACTTGCAGTTTCAAAATACGGTATTAGGCATTTGCTCAATATTGAAATTCATGGGCACGTCACACAGGAGAGCGTGCTGATAGTTTGAGGTGAAGCTGGTTGTCCAGAAGGCTCAATGTTACTAATTACATAATAGTGAGTACAAACCGAACACAGGCACAGTGCAAGAAGAGTCCATTGAAAAGAGAGCCTGAGACTCTTTCCCAAGAGAAGACACTGGGAAAACAATTTCGAGCCCATTTTAAAACCACAAGGTCAGAGAATGCTTTTTTGTTGCTGCCTTTTTATTTGTTTTCATCCCGGAATATATCCTAAGTGTTTCATTTAACTTTGTCCTTGCCCCAGGTCCCACCCATTCAATCACATTTATGCCCTCAGGTGAGTGAAGACTAGAGGTAAAAAGGAAGTAGCTAGGTTATGAAAGATTCTGTAAGATTCTTAGGCACAAACAGCACTTCTTCTGTACTTTCTTTACTGAACCGATTACAAAAGAGAGAGAGACATAGTTTTGTCTGTTTCCCGTTGACCCCACGTATCCCTGGAATCTGAAAGGCACCCATGTATTAGTGGTCTAGCTGCTCCCCAAGAAGATGGCAGAGGGGCTGTGGTGCTTGGTAGGGAGAGGTAGACAGGAATAGGAGTGGCAGTGACAATGCCCAGTTGGAGAGCTAAGAGTGCCAGATACATAGAAAGCCCTCAAGAAATACTTATTTAAGACTTCCTGGTTCCTGCATTGGGTTGAATTTTGTCCGTAAAAAAGATTACTATAACTACTAAGCATCAGTAATTGGAATGTAATTTTTTTTATTTTTTTATTATTATACTTTAATTTTTAGGGTACATGTGCACAATGTGCAGGTTTGTTACATATGTATCCATGTGCCATGTTGGTGTGCTGCACCCATTAACTCGTCATTTAGCAGGAAGGGGAACATCACACTCCGGGGACTGTTGTGGGGTTGGGGGAGAGGGGAGGGATAGCATTAGGAGGAATGTAATATTTTTTAAGTACGGTGTTGCAGATATAGTCAAGTTAATTCAATGACTGATGTCTTTAAAAGAAGGAGATTTGGCTTGCAGTAAGCCGAGATCGTGCCACTGCACTCCAGCCTGGGTGACAGAGGGAGACTCCATCACAGAAAAAAAAAAAAAAAGAAAGAAAAAAAAGGAGATTTAGATACAGAAGCATAAACAGAGGAAGGAAGGTGAAGTGACGTATACAATGGCAATGAAGTGGCAATAAACAGTGGCAATGAAGGTGAAGAGTGCAGTAATGTGTCCTACTACAAGCAAGGGAGGCCTAACATTGCCAGCAACGGTGAAAAGCTAGGAAGACGTGGAATGATTCTTCCTGGACTGCTCAGAGAGAGCACAATCCTGCCAACACTCGCACTTCAGATTTCCAGTCTCCAGAACTATAAGAGAATATGTTTCTGTTTTATTAGGGCACCCAGTACATACAGCTTTATTATGGCAGCCCTGGGAAACTAACACAGTCCCCAAAGAAAAAGTATTCTGCGAATAGCTAGCAAAGTCAAGTGCCCAGTGGGGAGTAAAAACACCTGCTAGTAGGGTCCGTGCTGCCTGGTAAAATGGCCATAGCTCATAGCAAGGCAGAGCTTAGCGGAATCTACAGCTAGCAGAATTTACGAGATCTTCCTGCTGTTGTCATGGGAAGATTGTTCAGCGGAGTTAAAAATGCACTTGCCAAGATGACCCTCGAGGGGCTGTGAGTAGGGATTTGAATAAAAAGGGGATGATGAGAAGCCTTGTAGGGAACTGGTGTTTATAGATAGGTGAAGGCAAAATTTGTCTCTCAGTGGCCACATTTTTCAGCCCTACTACGTTGAGGAGGCATGAGGACATCCAGGTTACAATAATATAGAACAGTTTCTCCTTGATTGTATTAAAAAACTGCATTAGATTGTCTCTTCCTGCATGAGAGTCTCCTCAGCTTGTAAATGTTTTAGGGTCACTTGTGACCCAGAAATGTGCCTTTTACTAAAATGATTATGCCAACTGTTCTATTTAAAAGGCTCTTTATCACTGAACACGGTGAAAAGTAATTCATAAATGCTGACTCAAGAAAAATGTTTTGATAACAAAGGTTGCCGAGGCAAGCCAGATTGAAAGCATTCCTTAGCCTTAAATTGAAAATAGTTAAAAGACCCAGAGTGAAAAACACTAATAACAAATCTTCAGAAGCTGATGATAAACATACATTAGAAGTTATCATTAAATACATTTTGACTAAACAAGATACATGAAGCTCTTATTACAAGGCCTGGCTCTGTGATACGCAATAAAAATAGTTCATAGCAATAAGAGTAAGAAAAATATTAATGATGAGTTGTGTAAATGTATATTTTTGATATCGTGTTTCTATGATTGAGTGATTTGCAGTAAATACTGTCAGCTAATACCAAAAGCATTACAAAATGTGAGGACAGCCTTCGCAGTTGGTTAGAAAGGTGACATGTGAAGAACATGACACCTAAAAACAACTGCTACACTCACGGGATCAATTTCAGTAATTTCCAGGTAAACCCAGTTACACTGGTAGAAAGTAAAGCTATGAGTACAACCATAACCATAGGGTGTACCAAAAATAACATTACTATTTTAATGCTTCGATTAGCCAGGGCCAATGTGTTCTTTACATGTATTGACTTAACCAAATTTGTGTTACCATAAAACCCACCAGCACACAGAAGTTAGTAATGTGGGGTGGATGTTAGAGCCATACATTTTAGCTCTAGAGACCTGCCTTTCATCAGTACACATGCTGCTGTTCAGGGTGGAAACAGGCCACATGTTAATACCAGTATTTAGCTGGTGCCGTGAAAGTCCTCCAGAAGTTATTCTGAAAACTTTAACAGCTTTTATGACAACAATAAGCATGCAGCTTACCCTTTGAAAGGCAGCTTGGGCCAGGAGCGGTGGCTCACACCTGTAATCCCAGCACTTTGGGAGGCCGAGGTGGGCGGATCACAAGGTCAGGAGTTTGAGGCCAGCCAGGCCAATATAGTGAAACCCCACCTCTACTAAAAATACAAAAATTAGCCAGGCATGGTGGTGTGCACCTGTAGTCTGTCCCAGCTACTTGAGAGGCTGAGGCAGAATAGCTTGAACCCGGGAGGTGGAGGTTGCAGTGAGCAGAGACCATACCGTTGCACTCCAGCCTAGGTGACAGAGTGAGACTCCATCTCAAAAAAAAAAAAGGCGGCTTGGTCGATAGTCATGAGATAGAAAATTAAATTAAACAACATCTTTTAAATGTTGGGTTTTTTAAAAAATAAATTTCTGCAAAGCAGAAAGTAAAGATGAAAATTAGCAATTCTGGCCAGTGCACACAGCATGTGATGGGAAGATTGTAAGCAAACGTTATGCAGCAAGACAGTCAGGCAGGTATTTAGTTTCAAAAAGATTTGGGAAAAGGTAGTGTTTATTTATTAAATAGGCAAAAAAGTGTTTTAGGCCTTTGGGAAGAAAAACAAGAAAGATCTCAATTTAATGAGCATTTAGATGTTCTTAGAAAGGATTTGGCATGGGTATGTGGGGTGGTCAGATAGAGGCAGAGATTATATAAATGAGATATAAAATAAGGACCTGAATTTAGAAACAAAAAACAAGGGTAGGTACGTGAATGATTGAACAAAGTGAGTGAGATTCATATCATTAGAATTTAATGCAAGTTAATGAGGTAGGGTTTCTTAAATTAATTCACTTAGTAAATATTTCTGATAATTTATAATGTGATAATATTCTAATACTAAAGGCAGATTATCAGAGTTACTCAGGTAAGTTCTGCTTTAATGCTGATCCCTCCTAGAGGAGTTAGAATAACACTTCCTGCCCTAGATGGCCATGTGCTAAACACTAAAATCTATGACGTGTCACCTTGCCTTGCAACCAGGACTTTGCAGATGTGATTTAGTTGAAGATCTTGAGAGGGGAGAGTTATCTTGGATTTTCCAGACAGGTCCAATGTAATTACACAAGGGTTATTTTAAGACAGCGGCAGGAGGGTCAGATTCAGACATATGATGATGGAAGCACAGTTTGGAATGATGTGGCCAGGAGCCAAGGAGTTCAGGCAACCTGTAGGCGCTGGAGAGAAAAGATAAAAGATTCTCCCTTACAGCCTCCATAAATGCTACAGACCCATTTTGGACTTCTTACCTTCTAAACTGTAAGATAATTATTATTTCTTGTTTTGAACCACTAAGTTATGGTGGTGATTTGTTATAGCAGCAATAGAAAATGAATACACCTGCACATTTTGATTGTTTCAGGAAAAGGGAAGCTGTATAGGCACTGTACTGAGTACAGGAATTAGAGAAATAAATAATAGTTACAGCCATCAATAACCTCATAACGTAATGTGAGATAAAAGTTGGATGTGGTGTGGTGGGGAAGTGTAAGGTTGGTTTTCGTAGTCTAGGTGATTTAACTGTGTGGAGTGGTGGAATTTATGAATACAATTCCAGGCAGATCTATAAATTCAGTTATAGTTTAAGGATAAGATGAGGAAACTTTTTTAAAATTAAAAAAAAACTAAAAAAATCAAGAAATTAATTGATTTTAGTAAGCTGGACTAGGTATTTCTACTCATGTCCATCTCATCTACCATACCATAGTCCAACCTATCATGATGTCTAGTCCAGGCTATCACAAAAATGTCCTTATGGGGGTCCCCACTCAAATCTCCACTGACCTAGTCCGAACAGGCTTTGCAGTTACGGTGCATTATGGTGCATTTTAAAATTCAAATCTGATTTTTTTAACTTTCTTGATAAGTATTTTTAATGCCTTGCTGCTGCCATGTGGACAATATTCCAAACCCTTACCTTACCTAAAAAGGTCCTCCCTGAGCTAACCCTACTTACTATCCATATAAGTATCTGGTCTTCCCATGACCTGTCTTTCAGGTCTTCAAAATCTCCAAGCCCTCTCTTTTCTCAGAGCCCTCCTGCACACTGTTTCTCCAACTCCTTAAAAGAGGATCCATTCCACTTTACACATACTTAAAAATAACGAATACTTATAGTGACACTGTTATGATTACTTGATATGTATTGCCTCTATTAATCCTCTCAATAGCTCCATTTAGTAGACATCATTATATTTATTTTATGGAAAAAGATACAGTGGTACAGAAAAGCTAAGTAACTAGTCCAAAGTCACAAAGCTAATAATATATCTCAGAGTAGGCAGTCAACCCTATGCTGTATGGTTTTAGAGTCCTTTAATTGCTAAACCAGTATGCCATACTGCCACATTCTTTGATTGTCAACTCAGATATCATTGTACAAGAAAGCCTTCCCATAGCCCTGACCTTGAGAGTGCCCTGTCTTCCCCTTATGTTATGCTGACCACACATGATCACACAAGGAGAAAAGGGTGTCTGAGACCTACAAGTACTCTATATTGAATCTCTCTAAGATATTCTTAAAATTATAGTAAAGAAAACTAGGTTAGCAATTCATTTATAACACCTGAAAAAAATCAAAAGCTTCATCTCTTACAGAATTTTCACCTTGTCTGACTGGACTATTTCTCATGCTGGTGGTGATACTGATCGATCTATCTATCTATCTATCTATCTATCTATCTATCTATCTATCTATCTATCATCTATCTATCTATCTATCTATCTATCTATCTATCTATCTATCTATCTATCTATCTATCTGATGGACTTTCGAGGTCATGGGTATCCGTAGGTGTTTGAGCTGAGATTTAAACACTTCACATCCCTGCTTTATCATTGATTGCTTCATACACATACAACAATATTTTTTCTTGGAAAACAAATCTGAAATTTATATCAGCCTTTATTTAGAAGCATTGTTAATACAAATGTGATTTTTCTATCCCTGACCCTCTTACTAGCCCTGTGTTGTCCAGGGATCCATGAACTTTCTACAAATCATGGTAGTGAATCCTCTCTAACCATTTGGAGAAAACTGTGTATTCTGTGTATTCTGACTCAGGACTTGAGGTTAAGTGGAAATAGCTTGTGAGTGTTTAATTCTCATCCCTTCTGATTCTGCAGCATTGGAGGAACGTCCTTCTTAACTCTCAGCTTTTCGTTTGTTTGGTTTCTTTTGCTACAAAGTGCTAGACAGAGACTGCATGAGGTACTGAGAATCAAGTAAGCTTAAATGGGGTTGAGAAAAAATGGCCCCCAGCTTTGGATTATGTCTTCTCTCTACTATCTTTGTCTTGTGGACTACCGGCAATTTTATTTTGTTGTTTTTACAATGCAAATATCTTTATTGCCTTTTCTAAGTTAAAAAAGTATATGCATTGCAATAACAAAAAAATACTATGAAAAGAATCAAGTAAAATTCATTTCGAGTCTCACTTTACTAGATGACCATAGTTAACATTTTGATAAATTTAAGAGAGACAGGCAGATGTCTCTTTCTCTTGTATGTGAATGTGTGTGCACATGTGTGTCCATGTGTACGTGTACATATGCTACCATGGACATCTTCTCTGTGTGTCTTCCTCCAAATCCTTACTCTGCCCCAAAAATCTGATCTCAGTAGGTGTCCTTGGCCTCTAGCTTCTAGTTAGGTTGGAACAATTGAAAACTCCGAAAGGAAGGTAGAGGGATGAGAGGGCTAAAGATTTATTTCTCTAGACCCATCCTTCTTGGCTTACCTGAAGCAGGTTGTGTTTGTCTATGAATACTCTCTCAAAACAAATCTCTCCATTAGGGTCTTCATGTCTGGGTTCTGGTAATTGCTGTCTGCTGCCTTACATCAGGCCTAGAAATTAAAAGGCCTCCATAGAAACTAGCTCCAGGGTACGCACCATTCTTTGTGTCCCAATACTGTGCTCACTCCTTTAAAAAGTCCTTTTATCAAATACTCTTCAAATTATCCTATTTTGAATGTGCCATCTGTTTCCTGAGGGAACTATTATGGACAATTTCCCCTACAAAACACGCAAACACATGCTCGCACTCGCGCACGCATGCACGCGCATACACACACCACATATTTACTAGAATGGGTTGATGCATGCAACTCAAACACTTTTTATGATGTATCATAATTTGTTTTTATAGTTTCATCTTGGTAGATATTTAGATTATTCAGTTTTTATCATACCATAAGCAATGATATCAATATCTTCATGTGTATAGTTTGCCAACTTTTTGCAAGATTATTTTATATACATTCCTAACAACAGAGTTTCTCTGTCAAAGGACATGTGCATTTCAAAATTTGATACCACTTTTTTTCTTTTCCTTTCAAATGGCTCCACCAATGTTTATTCCTACTATCTTAGTTTGAGCTGCTGTAACAGGAATATAGAGTGGTTGGCTTAAAGAAGATTTATTTCTCACAGTTCTGGATGCTGGAAAGTCCAATTTCAAGGCAGATGTGGTGTGTTCACAGATGGCCATCTTCTTGCTGTGTCTTCACATAGTGGTAAGAGCTCTCTGGGTTTCTTTAATAAGGACACCCATCCCATTCATGAAGGCTCCACCTTCATGACCTAATCACCTCCCAAAGGCCCCATCTTCTACCACCATCACATTGAGAGTTAGGATTTCAACAGATAAATTTTGGAGAAACATAAACATTCAGTACTCCACTGGACCTGTCAACATGGTGAAAATTTCGGTCTCTCACTAGAACTTCCCATACTTTATTTTATCGAACATTTTAATTTTTGGTAATGTAAAATGTGAGAAATGTCATCACCATTTTAATTTTTTATTTTAGTGTGAGAAATATTGGACATGGTTTATATGTTTATTTAGCTATCTGTATTTCTTTTCCTGAGAAGTTCCTATTCATACCCTTTACTCAGATGAGTTACAATATTTAATTCCAAGACAAAGAGTAGGACCTATAGAGGAAAGAAATAAGTAACCTTAGAGGTCTCTTGACTTGACTTTAACAGATATCTTAAAGTCATATTAATTCATTGAACTTTACCTTCAGGCTTCTAAGTTGTGTATTTCTAAATTTAACATAGTTGACATTCCAGGACTGGGAGTCACAGCTGATAGTCCCTCTCATTGGTGGAGGCTACCTTGCTTCTTCTTAGATTGCATGATGATCTCAACTTTACATACTAGTCAAAACTTCGTATTGTTTTTCTCATATTAGGCTTCAGGTTATTGTCTTGCATTTCTTGATCAGTACTTTATATTTCTAAAATGAGCTTTAATCGACAGAGATTGTTACCATCTTTCCTGACCCCAACCAGTTAATTTTACATGTGTATCAACATAATACAACAAGGAGAAACTAAACATGTGAACGGTGGAGTCTATATTCAGAAATATCCAAAAATGTATAGAAAATGTGGGCAATCCTGATAAGTTTTAATCAATCTGATACGTTTGAATTTTATTCAAGTTTTCATGTGAACTAAGTAATGGTTTGGAGCAAAAGGGGTAACATTATGGCTTTACTAATGCTCATAGCTTGATTGGAAGGAAAATAAAGTTCGTGGAAATACGTTAGGAAGGATTTCAGAAGACCTGGTTGGTGATGCATTTATTTGACTCTGATAAAAAGATGATATATAGCCGAGCATGGTGGCTCACACCTGTAATCTCAGCACTTTGGGAGGCTGAGGTGGGTGAATCACTTGAGTTCAGGAGTTCGAGACCAGCCTGGCCAATATAGTGAAACGCCATCTTTATTAAAATACAAAATTTATTCTGGCATGGTCCGTGCACCTGTAATTCTAGCTACTCGGGAAGCTGAGGCACAAGAATCGCGTGAACCCGGGAGGTGGAGATTGCAGTGAGCCGAGACTGGCCACTACACTCCAGACTGGGTGACAGAGTAAGACTCTGTCTCAAAAACTAAAATAAAATAAAAATAAAAGATGATATAAATGTTAGATTCTTTATTTACATATAGACAGCTATGTAGTGTGTTGTGGTTCCTCTATTATTGTCCAGATAATTTTAATCTAGAGTTACTGACTGTTGCACCTACTGATTCTGTTATAAATCATGTTGTTTTTCCAGAAAAACTAGATTTAGCTATCCTGGGTAGGATAGTATTGTCCTCCTCAGTGGGAAAGGAAGTACGGGAAATAAAATTAGTTGGATACCAAAGAATTACTGGTGAATAACTGTGTTATTTACAGTCTAAGTATTCCATATGAGCTTCTCAATGATCCTCTGAGATAAATATTACTGTCTTCATTTTTAAATTTAAGAAACTCTTTCGGGATCACATGAGATGAAAAAAATGTAATGTTAGATTTGAATCAAGATCTCTATGACTTCAAACTCCATGCTATTCCTAGTATACTAGTAGTTCTCAAACTATATATAATACAGAACATGTTTTTTCTTTCCTGGCACAGACAAATACATGGTCCAGCTATGCATGATTAGTATGTATTTCTTGCTGTGTGGAACTCATGACTCAAGTTCAAGAACCCCGAATTTGTCTAGAACCCATTCAAGAAGAGTCCACTGACCACAGGCTTAGCTATTGTGAGAATGTCCAATTGCTGGAAAAGTTTTTTAAACTTGTAATTTTTGTACTAACTGCATTCTGGTAATAAATAACTTGCAGAGCTGCCCTAGTCTACACACCATGCTTGGGTTGCATTGTCCTGGAAAATACTGGGGTTTTGTTTTGTTTTGGAGACGGAGTCTGACTCTGTTGCGCAGATTGGAGTGCAGTGGCATGATCTCGGCTCACTGCACCCTCCATCTCCTGGGTTCAAGCAATTCTCCTGCCTTAGCCTCCCAAGTAGCTAGGACTATAGGCTCACACTGCCACACCCAGTTAAGTGTGTGTGTGTGTGTGTGTGTGTGTGTGTGTGTGTGTGTGTTTTAATAGAGACGGGGTTCCACCTTGTTGCCCAGGGTAGTCTCAAACTCCTGAGCTCAGGCAATCTGCCCGCCTTGGCCTCCCAAAATGGGATTACGGACATGAGCCATGGAGCCTGGCCTGGAAAATACTGTTAAAAACTACTTTATCATCTGCATTTGTAAAAGACCGCACATTATTATTGAATTAAAAGTATGGAAGCTAGAATTCTGCTATTTTGGTGAAGTAAACCTAATACAAAGTGGTCATTCATAGCTTTTGTGGGAATAAATTATTCCCCGAGGAATGTGCTTGCTAAGTAATAAACATGGAAAACCGTTTGTTCTCCATTAGGCAGAAGAAAACTAATTTCACAGTTTGTTGTAGCTGATTGTTCGGCATTTGTTTCTTTATTCTTATTCTGTGTTAAGGGTATTTAATCTTTCCCTTGGAAAACGACTTTTTATTTAAAAAGACATTTTTCTCAGTCAATTTGTAAATAAAGCAAGCATACTGAAATGATTCAGATGCCTGTGGTTCCCATTTACATCTGATTTCCTTCCTGGCTGATCTTCCAGTCTACATGACTTGATTGTCTTCCCAAATTATCTTGCCAGGAATATTCCACAGGGTTTTTCCTATGGAAACTATATTAAACCTTTTATAATTTAGCAATATTGGCACTAACGTACTTTCTCCAAAGTGCACTTATCTAGAGAACATTCTTCCATGAAGATCATCAAAGCACTCTAGTGTCAGCATAAGTGTCAACATAAGAATGATCCCTAGGCATTTGCAGAAATGCCTTTAACTAATTAAAAAGATGTTTTAATATTTGTCTTCAAATTGTGACTCTTCAATATGTCTGACCTAAACAACATGCATATATAGCAAGCGCCCTCACTTTGAAAATGATTTTCTAACTATAATGATGCACACTTTCTTTCTTTTGTGAGTTTTTCTGTTGGTGATACAGAGGAGAATGCTATAAAGCATCATATCTTTATTAAGATAGTAAGTTTTATAATAAATGCGTTGCCAGGCACGGTGGCTCATGCCTGTTATCCCAGCACTTTGGGAGGCCAAGGTGGGTGGATCACGAGGTCAGGAGATCAAGACCAGCCTGGCCAAGATGGTGAAACCCCATCTCTACTGAAAATACAAAAAAGTAGCTGGGCATGGTAGTGGGCGCCTGTAATCCCAGCTACTCAGGGGGCAGAGGCAGAGAATTGCTTGAACCTGGGAGGTAGAGGTTGCAGTAAGCCGAGATTGAGCCACTGCACTCCAGCCTGAGCAACAGAGCAAGACTCTATCTCAAAAAATAGTTAAATAAATAAATAGATGTATTTATTGCTCTTTTTGGTGATCACCAGAGCCATTAATTTTTATTTATTTTGGAAGTTCTAAATTTGGAATGCAGGATGAGTTGAGCCATTGTCTTTGAGGAAGCTGTAATCAAATATTTTAAATTTGCCTAAATCATCATTTGGACTGATTAATAGTCGTGATAAGAAATAAGAAAGATGTCTGAAACCATTATCTAATTAGTTAAATGATAGGGAAAAACAGTAAAAAATAAAAGAAAAATACCCGAGACTAACCAAATTCCACACGCTTTACATAAGAGAAATGCTATGATCTCTGTTCCATGTGGGATATTGTCACCTCCTTAATTGGTTGGGGACCATGCCTATGTGAGTGATTCTGTACAGCCGGGTAGAGTGCTAAAAGGTATTTCCCAGTGATCTCTACTACTGTATTTGTATCTAACCTTTAAGTCCGTATTAGTTTCCTAGGGATACCATAACAAAGCATCACAAACGGAGTGGTTTAAAACAACATTTATTCTTTCACAGTTCCCGAGTCTAAAAGTCCAAAATTAAGGTGTTGTCAGGGTCATGCTCCCCCTGAAATCTGTAGGGAGAATCCCTCTTTGCTTCTTCCTAGCTAGCAGTCATTGCCAGCAACCTTTGGTGTTATTTGGCTTGCAGCTGCGTTACTCTCATCTTCATCTTCATCATCACATGGCATTCTCCCTGTGTGTGTCTTCAGATAATCATCTCCAAGGGATGTTAGCCATAGTGGATTAGTGACCACTCTTACTCCGGTACGAGCTTATCTTAACTAAGTACATCTGCGATGACCCTATTTTCAAATAACATCATATTCCGAGGTACTGGGAGTTAAAATTCAGCATACCATTTTTTCTGGAGACACAGTTCAACCCACAACAACGCCTAAATGGCATATTTGTAATTTCAGATAAACATTCTAGTGAAACAAATGATTCCCACTGTTAAACAAGTATTTTTAAAAGACTGTATAATTTCCAGAATGACAGATTCTTTCTATTTTTTCCCACTTATTACAGCATTATCAATCTATGTGTTCTCATTTCTTCTATTCATAAATGACCTTGATAAAGCTTGGATGATTTTTCCAAGGTAAAATTTGGGGCAGGGGTTACGGTGGAAATTTCACTGCACACTGTGTATTATTTGGACACTTTGCTGGCCACATTGATTGTCCTATTTTTATTCTTACCAAAACACTAGAAGGTACTATAATAATGAAGTTACGCAGATGAGAAAAACATGACTTAGATGCAGTAAATTAACTTGTCCTGGAGAGATATGTGGATGAGTCAGTATCCAAACTGTACCGTACAACTTTTTAGTGTTGTGGGACTAGGGAGAAAGTGGGAAGAGAAATAGAAGAAATTACATATGACATGATAGATAGTTCCTTTTCAACAAAGTTTGTTGTGCTACAATCTACCAAAGCTGATAATTTAATGGGCCACTCAATGTTGCCCAGAGCACAGTAAGTGTCACATTTTCTTAATTTATCATTGGCATATATGCTGGTAAATTTGTTTATATAGTAATGAAATGCCTTAGTTTAACATCTTATATCAGAATTGAATGAGGTTAATTGAGGTTCCAGAGCACAGATGACGTTAGAAGCTTAAACACCAAAACCTGTACCTCACCTAAAGCAATGAACATATAGTTGAATCAATAATAAGAAAATGATTGCTGTGTAATTCCAATTGTGTATTAGTAATTATTTCAACAGGCTTTATTGACTTATCTAATCAAAAACCATCAATATGTCAAAGGGTGGTTGTGCTGTATAGCCTTCATAATAGCCAGCTGAGGCCGCAATCTATAGCCACTATGTGGCAGTAGTAACAGATCATCACAGCCCTTGATCTCCAAACACTTTTGCTTTGACCTGATTTCATTGAATGTCACATGCAAATATGCATGCTACCACATACTGTGGATTATTCATCCCCATTTCTCCATAGCAAAAAGGTTATCTATCATTTCTCAAATATATGAAACACCCAATCCCAGAATCTCACTTAAGGTTTTTCTTGGTGTTGCCCCTAATACCACATACTGTATGCTGTGGTTTTAATGTGGCCCCCAAAGTTCATGTGTTGAAAACTTGATCCTCTATTCAGTGGTATTGGGAATTGTGACTATTGGGAGGTGTTTGAGTCATGGAACATCACCTTTATAAGTGGCTTTTGGTGCCATTATCACGAGGGTGAGTTTCTTATAAAAGGACAAATTTGGCCTTCTCCCGTGTGCCCTCATGCTCTCGCTCTCTCTCTCTCTCTCTCTCTCTCACACACACACACACACACACACACACATACACCCTCTTTTGCCTTTCTACTTTCTGCTATGAGATGATGGGGCACTAATGTCTTCACCAGATGCCAGTCCCCCAATTCTGGACTTCCCAGCCTATAGAATCACAAGCCAATAAATGTCTGTTTATGGTAAATTACCCAATATGTAATATTGTGTTATAGAAACAGAAAATAGACTGTGGTACTGCATTTACCATTCTTCTGATAGGAAAGAGTATACTCAAATTAAGTAACTTCAGAAAACTATTTTATAGCTGCAAAGCTGTGTGCAGAGTGTAGGGAATCCACAATGTATAATACAATATTCCAGGACTAGAAATAGTGGAACATCATGAACAGCTGGTGGCTTGAAAGAACAAAGGCAAGGGTCAATTAGCAGATAATGGAGAGTAAAAAAGCTGTGTGTAGAAGGCCAAATAATAGATTAGGTGTCCTTCCGTTATGAGACACAATCACTCATGCAGAATCCCATGGGAGAGTAACAGGGAAAATAAAACTCTGGGCTTGTTCTCCTCTTTGTCTGCAATCTTCTGTTGGCCAAGCCCAGACAGTATCTAGAAGACAAAGGATGCAATTCATGCAAATCAGCCACTCAGGACACAGAGCAGGGTGGGGAAAGAAGAAAAATATCTTCAGGGGCAAAAGGGATGATCATGTACATTTTCCAACAGGGTACAGTATTTCCATTGTTATCGGTGAAAGTCAAGGACTCAGACTCTATAGAGAAATATAGAGATTTCCCCTAACCTTAAACCTTAACAACGTCTGCAACATAGACTCCAAGTGATCCTGGTAAGATCGTCCGTCAATTTTTCTTCCACCAACGTTGCTCCCAGAAAGATTGAAGGAGGTTGCTTGGGCTCCACATATATAGTCATGCTTTTTTCACAAGCCCCAACACTTCACAGATCAGTTTTTAAAGAGTTTCTGAGAGCTACTAGTGTTCCTGGTAAGCTCTCCAACCTATCTTTCTTGTCCCCTTTACCCCAGTAATTTTCATCTGGTGTCAACAAATTGGCTACAGACCAATCCCAAGAAGTGATGACCTACTTTTGACAAAGAGTCCAGCAACACTAATCGGACTGGGCCTTACATTCCTATTTATCTCAGTCACTGCAGGAGGTCAGATACCTTCATCTAGATCCTCATTCCTATGTGGCTTTGCAGAGACACTGTTCTGACTCATTGCCCATTCCTGACCTAAGCAAGAACTTTTCTCCATACCTCTGGGACACCTGGTTTGTCATTGGTGAAAGTCCTCGTATCTTCCCTTTAGCACGCTTGTATTAGTTGGAAGCCTTTAAAGAGATGATTTGGTTTTCTCGTATTTCTATTTTATCTCAGGGCCCAGACTCAATGTATTTCCTGATGCTAGCTTACGTTTCCAGGCCACTGTTTATTTTTCTACTCTCTCCATCCCTCTTAGAAACACCTAACATCAGGTATTTCTCACTGACATTATCAGCCATCCTTCATTAAGGAACACATATATTAACCTCTGTGTTAACATACGTGTAATATATAATAAACCCCATTGAAGGTTTTAGTACATGGCTTGCTGTCTTTCTGTCTATACTACTCCTGTTTAGCACTTTGGCCTCTTAATCCCTTAACCTCTTCAGTTCCAACCCTCTTTATCTCAGCAACATGACCAGACTTTTCACCACTGATTACGCCATAATTCCTGACATGTTAACTATGCCAATTTTAAATATATTGTTCTCCACCCATTTTTTCTATATTTCCAATTCATTTGCTCTACTATCTCTATTTCCATAATTCTCCAACTTCACTAGGACTTTCAACTCACTTATCTACTGTGTTAGCTCCATTGTAATTTTGGCATTTTTATCCAGAGAAGTTTCTATATTCCAACATTATAATCACTAACTTGCATATTCTCTCAACTCCGTTGACATCTATCCTCCTTGCCCTGCATAGCTTTTACCCTGATTGCACACAATTCCTTGTGTTCACACTATACCTCTACTCATATATCCAAATGCAACTAGAGCAGTATACACAGCCATTCTGACAGGTATCACTTTAAATTCATGACTACAAATCTTGTGAAGTCTCAGCACTGCCAAACAATCCCTCCATATTATCTAAGTAAAATCACCCGAGCTTATTTCTCCTATCTAATGGTAAATTTGTACCCATTGACCAACTTCTCCTCATTCTCATCTTTTCCTCCTCTTAGTCTCTGATAATCACTTTTCTATGATATGACCTTTTTTGTTTTTTTAGATTCCACATGTGATTGAGGTCATGAAGTATCTAGTCATGAAGTATACAAAAGTGTCTTTCTGTATCTGGCTCATTTCACTTAAAATAATGTTCTCCAAGTTCATCTATGTTGTGACAAATTACAAAGTTTCTTTTTTATGACTGAATAATATTCCATCGTGCATACATACCACATTTTATTTGTACATTGTTGTGGTTTGGTTGTGTTCCCACTCAAATCTCATCTTGAATTGTAGTTTCCATAATTCCCATGAGTCGTGGGAGGGATGAGGCTGTAGGTATTTGAGTCATGGGGGTGGTTTCCCCCATGCTATTCTCATGATAGTGAGTGAGTTCTCAAGAGATCTGATGGTTTTCTAAGCATCTGGTATTTCCCCTGCTGGCACTCATTCTCTCCCCTGGTGCCCTGTGAAGAGGTGCCTTCTACCATGATCGTAAGTTTCCTGAGGCCTCTCAAGCCATGCTGTGGTCAGTTAACCTCTTTTCTTTATAAATCACCCAGTCTCAAGTATTTCTTCATGGCAGCATGAGAATGGACTAATACATCCATTTACCCATTATTGGACACTTGGGTTTATTTTATGTCTTGGCTATTGTGAATATACTGCAGTAAGCATGGGAGTGCAGTTGTGTTCTCAATATACTGTTTTCTTTTCCTGTGAGATCCAGATCCAGCAATCCCACTACTGGGTATATATGCAAAAGATCCTCTTTTTTTTTTTTTGAGACAGAGTCTCGCTCTGTCGCCCAGGCTGGAGTGCAGTGGTGTGATCTTGGCTCACTGCCACCTCCGCCTCCTGGGTTCTAGCAATTCTCCTGCCTCAGCCTCCCAAATAGTAGAGACTACAGGTGCACACCACCATGCCTGGCTAAATTTTTGTATTTTAGTAGAGACGGGGTTTCACCGTGTTAGCCAGGATGGTCTTGATCTCCTCACCTCGTGATCTGCCTGCCTCTGCCTCCCAAAGTGCTAGGATTACAGACGTGAGGCACCGTGCCCGGCCAAGATCCTCCTTCTTTATTGACCTCCTTATGTTTCATTCCCACAAAATTCTGCCTTCAGATTTTATCTTTTATCTATCCACATTTATTCTTCCGATTATCTTATCTATCCACATGGCTTTAAACACCATATACTCACTGACGATTCTTAAATGGTACATTTCTAAAGTGGACCTCCACCCTGCATGTCCAAAACAAAACTGCTATGTATTTGCTATCCCATAGTCAAATCTCTTCTCTTCTTAGAAAATATTAACACCACTTATTTCATTTTCCAAACAAAATTCTTCTCTTTCTGTTATCAATAAAAATTGAAATCAAAATTTTGTCTGTTATATGTTGTTGACTTAAAGGAATGATGATGCTCAATTGTAACTACTCTGTGAGAGGTAAGATAAAATCAAGTGAGCAACCAAGATTATTACATTGAAGTAGAACAATAATTTTTATTTTGAGAATCTGATATCAATTTTACATCTAGCTTGTTCCTCAAAATACCACATGAAGAATTAAGGAGCATGCATTACAATTATCTATACCGTCATATAAAGCATAATAATTGTAAAAATTATAATATGCATTTTGTGGAGTCAGATTTGTATAGAAGAGGTAAAATATGATAACCACTTCTTCAGTTATTGTAACACCGAAGCTATGTTGCTATTGATTTCAATTTTGTTCTTATAGGCCCAAGCCATGCTTCAGAGGAATAAAATATTTCACCTTGGGTCTTAGTTTTACTTCCAAAGGCAATCAAAGCACTGAAGCATTTATGAATGGGTTAGAAGTATCGATCATCAATCATTGTCAGAATCTTATCAGTAATAAAAATAATCCTCCCAAAACATATTTTTCTTGAAATACTATTAAAATTAAGGCTTATGTCAAAATAATAGGCACGAAAAATAGGCCCACTTTTGAAACTGTAGAAAACAAATGCAAAACATGTCTTACTCTGCAATGGCAACAAAAAAATTTATTCAGCTGCTGGATGCAAGGGTCACATAATCTGGGGATGCTTAGCACAAAAATAATGAGGCTATTACTTTTTTAGCTTTGCCTCTAATCCAATCAACATGGTCTTGTTTTATTCTCTCAGGTGTCTTATTATTAGATCACTAACATTTTCAAAAATGTTTCTACGTAAACATGAGGTAAAAGCAATTCACCCATAGCCACGAAACTTTCTAGTTTCAATCTGTGAGAGACAGTAATGAAAGTTTATTAGAAGCATTTTCTTCCATTTTTTGACTCCATGACTTTGCATACTAATAGCTGTTATAATTGGAATAGAACTATGCTTTAGAAGAAAACATAAAAGTGCACACAACTTTCATATTTCAAAGTAGCTCTAGGCTAAGGAAATGAAAAACGGCCTAGCAGGTAAGAATATGTATTTTAATTCTTTCATATTTCATAAAAAGTCACCCAGCACAAATCTGTAAGACAGACCTTTGGTAAATGTATTTTGTTATTTTTTGGAATCGTGGATTTTGGACTTGGATACCTTTTCTTGTAGATCTGAATCTGCATGCGATCCGTAATAAGTGGCTCTCAATGCTGTGGGCTCCTATTCTGTCATTTACTTCAGTCAGAATATACTGGGCATATGATGTGTGTTCACCAATAATTTGCCAGTTACCTTATTTTTTTACCCAAAGTAAATTTCAACCACAAAAAGTGATCAAGTAGATATCTATAAAGCATTAGGGACGTATTGGAAACTGTAGATTGTACACTGATCAATTACTTTTGTATTATTCTAGAAATTTTTACTTATCTCAGAATGTATTAAAATACTCATCAGTCCTCTTATTTCATGGATATTAAATGTATGTATATTTATTAAATATCAAAACTGAGTCTTTGTAACAAAGATTAAAGCTTAATGAAGATCATAGTCGTATGCATAAATGGCACAAATATAAAACACTCTTCCTCTCTTTACCACACCCGTGTTGACAGATGTTGAATTATATTCAAGTCAACTCATTTACTAGCCATTCTGTGGGCTCTTAATAGTTATAAATTATTTTGCCAAATGTACAAGATTGCACTTGCATTGAAGTAGTTTAGAGTCTAAGATAGAAAAAGAGGTGTACATTTGAGTATTTCAAGAGTTCCAACAAATGTGCAAACACAGTTCTCTGGTAGTTCAGAAGAATTAGAAATCACATCCAATTCAAGGATATTAAGAAAGTCTTTACGGGGGAGGTAGCAATGAAGAGAAACTTGAAACAGAGTCTCACCATCTGGCATGAGATGGAAAAGGCACATTCCGGACAGCAAAAGGCATAAACACATCACTTGAAGTCATTCTCAAAGAAGGGAAAGTCATCTTTAAATACCACAGTGGAGCCAAGGAGAGATTAAAAGTAGTTACATTTCTAGAGAGGGGCAAAAAATGACACTTTACTCCTTAGAGCGAAATTTGTCTTAACTGAGATTTTGCAGAGACCTTATTTTACATATCTGATATCTCTTCTTTGACTACAGAGACATTTTTTAACATGAATGACGCATTTGAAATCTATACTTGGAAATGTCATATTTTCTAAGACTCAACAGGGATTTGCTAGATTTTTAAAGATTAATTTCTAGAGGAAAGGGTTTTTAGATATAAAAATTAATCCCCTGACATACTACACAAATACAAAAATCCTTTAGTATTCATGAACCTTGTTTCTAATTCTGACATTTCTACCTTCCAAGCTTGCTTCTTTAATCAGAGTAGTGTGAATGGCCTCAGTATATCACCACTAAGTTTTAATAGCAAGTAAAAAACCAAAAACTCTTCTGACCTTTAGCAGCAGAGTTTATACCTGAGATTCTTGACAAATAGCTGCCAATTGATAGATTCTTTTTTATTTCATGTCAGTTTTCATTTTCCTGTGACTATATCTTGGGTAGGCGTGGATATTACACAGACTCTAACTAAATTGCATTCTATTATTAATAGCTTTAATCTGTTTGTAATCATCTCTTATTAATGTGATACATTGGATATACTGAGAATATAGATTTTTCCAAGAAATATATTGACAAAGTGAAATTCTTCTGGAATTGTTTCTACCTACATATCCCACCAACAACTGAAGTCAACAGGCAGTGAAACCAGCACTTACTCTACGAAGCTTGCAATATTGAATATAATTGGTGGATTCAAAATAATTATTTTACTGCTGGTTATCCTGAGACTACATACTCTTAGCCAAACTGTGCTAAGAGAAGCACTAATTCTTGACAGTGCTAACCAGATTTCTAGGTAACTTGGGGAAAATACTGCACATATGATTTTTTTAACAGATTCCAAATATAAATTAACTTATATAAAGAATTGAGAATTTCTGAAGTTTAATATGTCATTATTTCACATATAAAGAGGATGGTATATGTTAAGATCCTTGCTCTCACTATTTCCAATAAAGTTTTATAGCTATATATTTTTAAAATTTGAATTTCCCATCCCATAAATCAATTTATGAAGGCAATAGTAACATATTTACTTAGATGCAGCTTTTCATCTGTCCAAAGACTTAGAAATGAGACAAAAGAAAGCATAACCAACAAACAAAAAATAAATATAAAAGTTGGTGTTTGTTCTGAAAATCTGCATGTCTTAAGTAATCTTTAAGCTCTGTCGAAGACAGAACAACATTAAACACTATCTGACTTAGAAATTTAGGAGGGATCATGAATAACAGAAATGCAAATAAAATGAGCCTAGGAATGACAATATTGAGAGTTGTTTAAAATAATAGGATAGTTTTCTACTACTGGGCAAGTAATGAAAAAATAAATGAATATGTATTGGTTTTCTCTCATATTTGCACAAAGAAAAATTGAAAATATGCATATATAACTAATACAATTCTTATCTGTAGAAAGCAAGGGGCAGGGTCAGACACAGTGAAAAGGAACAAGACTTGGAGCAAGACTTCTTGATGTATAGATTTTCTAATATCTTGATTTCTGAATCACATGAACGTTTCAAATTAAACTTAAAATTAAAAGGCAAAATTGTTATTGCAGATAGAGTTTCTTTAGTTGCTCATAAGAGAGACTTCAAAACTGGAATATGTAATGATGTGTTCTCCTCACTGTATAGAAGAGCAATATATAGAGGGAAAGAAAGTAGAACAAGACAAAATTGGCACAGTGTTTGTGACCAACATTGCTGATTGATAGGGAATGAACATGTAAAATACCTGTTTAATACAGGAGACTTTGCAGTGGTTCATTGCAAATGGACAGTCACATGCAGACATAGTTGAGAGACCTCATAGAAGCAGAAAACAGATAATAGAATCAATAAAGACTGGTGAAAAGTATTCTCCTTGTCCAATATTTGAGCAGGTATGGTTTTGAACTGATATCACTCTTAAAAAATTGGATTTAAAAGATGAACCCTCTTCCCAAAAGGCCAAAAATGCACATATATAGATGCACAGAACTATTAAATACAGACAATTTAGAAGTTAACACAGATGTAAGAGGACGAGCCTCCAAATTTTAATGGGCAAGATACTCTGATCCAAATAGAACTTGGATTAAATCTCAGTGCTGCCACTGATGACTAACAGACCTTAGATAAATTACTTAATTTCTCTGAGCCTCGGTTTTCTTGTCTTCAAAATGGAGATAATGATTCTTGTGCTACCAGCATAGGGAACAAATTAAACATACATGAAATATTATTGTTGTTACTGTAATTACAATGGCTGTCAAACAGAATTAGGAACCCAAAAGCTGGGCAAAGAGATAAGTCTTCCCTGTCCCTCTCAGGGTAACTGATATGTCCTGCTTCAACAAACTGCAATTCTATTGATATTCAGAGGTGAGTACTCTGAATCATTTTGCTACCACTCACAGATTCTTTTCATTTTCTCACCCATATATCTTTCCTCCCAAAATAGTTTCAGAGAAACTCTACCATCTTTACTCCAATGGTGTTAGACCTAACTTCATTTGTTTCAAGGAGAGAAAACTATAGTGATCACACAGTCAGGGAAGGAATCTCAAGTTTTGGGGTTTTGTTTCTAGTATAGCTTTATGGAGTGGCTGATAGTCTTACTATCTAATTAGATGCTTCAGGCACATGCCAGCTTTGAAAGTCTGGCAGTAGTTTCTAAGGGTGCAAAGAACAGTTTGAGGTGAGAACATTTGTCGAGGGTGTCCTATTTTGATTTCTATAAAAATATAATTATATGAAATCATAGTATCTGTGTTCCTGGTAGTGCTAAGATATGGAGCATGCTACCAAAGAACAGCCCCCTTTACTTGAAGGAGACAGAGAGAAAAAATTCTATCTCCATGAAATAATGCAGTGATTAATTTAAAAAGCTGTCTCCTTTCTCTTACCTTTTAAACCGTGAGGGGATTTTTTTTTCCTATTACTATAATATCAGTTCTAACAAGATAAACTCAGTAAAGCCCACTAAGCATTAGTTTATCCATGAACCTTTGCACTCTTTGACCCACTTTGTATAACTATGTAAAGAGAAAATGAAAATGAGTTTGCAAATCATGCTTAGCATAAGTCTGAGAACTTGCTTGCTGTTTGTTATTCCATTAGGAATTTTATTTGAATTGTTGCTTCAATCTCACCCCACCTCTCTGTTGGTTTTCAAAGATGAGCTCAGAATGATTGAACTGAATATTTAATGGCTTCGATTGTGAGGGCAGCTAAGTGGCTGTATACTTAAAGAACAAGAGTAATAAATATACTTTCCTTCATTTGCTGTTCTGCCATACTAGTAGTCTACCAAAAAAAGTTTAAGTTTTAAATGACAAGTAACAAATTGATGACATGCGCTCTTGACTAATTAGGTGAATCCCTCATTCTATATGGTTCTTGGCCTTTAATAACCAAAATAATATCAGCATAATACCAACAACCTGATATTATTCATTTAAGGTAGCCACTTCACTGCCATTGAATATAGCAATTAGGAGGACAGGTCCTAATGACAATATTTAGCCAGTACCGTTTCAGTGATAGAAACCTTTCAAATCTGCTCATCATCACCTCTTCTTCCTGAGAATAACTTTTTTCCTCGGTATTAATCAACTATTCCAAAACTTAGTAACCTTCTCATTCACCTTATTCAGTTAGTTTTGCTTACTAATAATCATACCCCATGCTCTTTTCAGAATACAATTCACAGATACGCTGTATAGATTGGCTTTCTCACCCTCCAGCTGCTCTCAATTCAGTGCCAGTCAGTTTGAGATTATTGGATCTAGTGAGGAGGCTACACTCTGAATCTCTTCTTTTCCCTAAGGCACTCAAAGCCTTTCTAGCCCTTTTTCTTTTTCTCTCTCTCTTTTCTTTCTTTTTCTTTTTTGTTAACAACTTAAGGCCTTAAAATACTTTGTTTTTTCCCAAATGTCAGCAGCCATAATTTCTATAATATGATCTTGTATTTCTTCATGCATCCTGGCCAATCCTCTCCTAGCTCAGCTCCTTCAGGCAATATGAAAGTGTGTTTCTTCACATTCCAATTCTATTAAAAGAGGAAGAACATCTCCCTTCTAGACTACCATAAGCAAGTGTTTTAGCAAATGTTTTACTACTGCATAACATAAATCATCATTTTTTTCAGCCTTCTATATTAGTTTTACTAGGCCAACACTGTATATTTTATGTTTTGTTACATCATCACTCCAATTCTAGTACCAATTTGTCTTCTGATGAGGTTAAGTTAGGCTATGCTGAGATAACAACTCTGAAAATTCAGTGGCTAAACGCATGAATATTTTATTACGTGTCTTGCTCCGTCCTGCTCTGTGTGTAACAGGGCTTTACTGCTCAAAGTCACTTGGTTTTCCAGGGTAAGGAAAGCTCTTCCATGACCCAGCTGTTGTACCATTAGAAACATTCAGCTTCTTTGGGATTTTCAACAGAACACAGGGTGTAGCGAATTGACATTGTTTTTCTGTGACTCAACCCATAAATGACATATGTCACTTTTGCTTATGGTCCATTGATCTGGACTAGTTCCTTGGCCCTGTGTAACTGAAAGAGAGCTGAGTTACAAAGAAGGAGAAGGGTATGTGGCTATTAATTGAGAAGTAACTACTTGCTACACTATAGAAGGAGAAGGATATGTGGCTATTAATTGAGCAGTAACTACTTGCTACACCATAGGTAAAAAGGCCTTGATCAACTACTTTATAATTATTTTTCACATAAGATTCCTTTGGCTTCCTAGGTCTCATGAGGTGATTATACCTCCTTTACTATTTTATTAAAATTCTATTTGAATTTTAAAAATTCCTTATAAGTCCCTTATATTCAATCCAATGTACATTTAATTTCTCTCATTGATAAAAGCCTGGTCATAACTCTGACCATTTTTTAAATGCTTTGATATCTATAGTTATAGAAGAAAATAACTGATAAAAGATTAAATATTAGATACATACAGGTAAAGGAAATACGGAACAACAGTTTCTAAGCCTCGAAGTAATGAAATGACAATAGCTCTAATAAATCAGCCTCTTTGAAATATGAACACAGAGAAATGCATGTTGAGAATGGTTAATAAAGTTTTATGTCAATAATAGATTATGATTTTTAAAAATATTTTAAACTTTGCATTCCAACCAAAGGCATTTACATAAAAAAGTAAAAAATATAATCATCTCTGCAATCCATACATAATTACATAATGGTCATGACCATGCCATAGATGATGTAGATGGATTCACATGCCAATCTGAACTTAGAAAACAAGTTTTTTGCAGAAAGGAAAAGGTATTCAAGATGATACTGCTCAGAGCTGGCAGATGACTTTGAATCTACTCCCCAAATTTAATATCTCAGATATTGATGTGGGAGGAGCAGAGTGAAAGTTTTAACACTCAGCAACTTTGAAGAATGAAGTTCTCAGGATGATTAAACATTCTAATTAATATATATGGCATAGATATCAGGTGTGGAATACCAGTTTTTTAGAGAATAGTATAGAATCTATTTTTAAGTAATATCAAATAATTTAGTATTTATTTGATTACTTAGAAGACACATGAGGTTCTCAAAGAATCTGCATAAATAAATTTTAGTTATTATACTGAAGATTTAGAAAAACGTAGTTTAAAAAATATTTTCAGTAATTAAAAGGTGTCATTTTTAATGGTATAATGCAGTCAACAGCTCACATTCTAACAGTGTCTCTTACTTGCTAAATATTATAAGCAATTTACTGTCTCTAAGGATCTTTCATTATCATTACAATCACTAACTGTTTCATAATATTATCTGGAAAATTCTCAGAGTGAATTCCATGGTTATAGTAGAGTAACATTTACATTGTTTATCTGTTAATATTAATTTATTCTGCATTGTTCTATTTAAGGTCTGCTTAATGAAACTACTCTTGGTAATTTTTTGAACCAGGAAGTGGGTAATCAGGTGTAGCACATACAACTCAGTGAGTCTGAGTCTGCTGAAACTTATAGCATTTAAGGTCTACTGTGTTCTGACTTATATCTATGTCTCCTAGTATATCTACAGTACCTATCTGTATTAGTTCATTGTCACACTGCTTTAAAGAACTACCTGAAACTGTGTAGTTTATAAAGAAAGGAGGTTTAAATGGTTCACAGTTCCACAGGATGTGTAGAAAGCATGGTTGGGGAGACCTCAGGAAACTTATAATCATGGCAGAGGTCAAAGGGGATGCAGGCACAATCTTTACATGGTGAAGCAGAAGACAGAGAGCAAAGGGGGAAGTGCTACCTACTTTTAAACAACCAGATCTCATGAGAACACACTAACAAGAGACAAGTAACGTGGAAGTACATCCCCATGATCCAGTTGCCTCCCACCAAGTCTCTCCCCCAACATTGGGAATTACAATTTGACATGAGATTTGGATGGGAACACAGAGACAAACCATGTTATTCTACCCCTGGCACGTTCCAAATCTCATGTCCTTCTCACATTTCAAAACACAATCATGCCTTCCCAGCAGTTCCCCAATGTCTTATCTCATTCTGACATTAACTCAAAAGTTCAAGTCCAAAGTCTCTTCTGAGACAAGGCAAGGCCCTTTCACCTATGAGCTTGTACAGGCACAAACAAGTTAGTTACTCCAAAGATACAATGGGGATACAGGCACTGGGTGAATAGATCTGTTCCAAGAGAGATAAATCAGCCAAAACAAAGGGGCCCCAGGCCCCATGCAAGTCCAAAACCCAGCAGAGCAGTCCTTAGATCTCAAAGCTCTGAAATAATCTCCTTGAAAACCATGACTCACACCCAGGGCTTGCTGAAGCAAGGAGTGGGCTCCTAAGGCCCTGGAAGCTCCACCCTTGTGGTTCTGCAGGGGTAAAGACCCTGTGGCTGCTTTCATGAGTTGGCGTTGACCGCCTGCAGCTTCTCCAGTTTCACAGTGCAGGCTGTCGATGGATCTACCATTCTGGGGTTGGAGGACGGTAGCCCTCTTCTCACAGCTCCACTAGGCAGTGCCCCACTGGGGACTCCATGTGGGGGCTCCAACCCCACATTTCCCTTGTGCACTTTCCTAGTAGAAGTTCTTCATGAGGGTTCCATTCCTGCAGCAGACTTCTGCCTGATCATCCAGGTGTTTCTATACATCCTCTGAAATTGAGATGGAGGCTCCCAAATCTCAACTCTTGCCTTCTGCACACCCGCAGGTCTAACACCATGTGGAAGCCACCAAGGCTTGGGGCTTGCACCCTCTGAAGCCGTGGCCTGAGCTATACTTTGGCCCCTTTTAGACATAGCTGGATCTGGAGCAGCTAGGATGCAGGGCACAATGTCTCGAAGCTGCACAGAGCAGCGGGGCATTGGGTCTGACCCATGACACCATTTTTCCTTCTTAGACCTCTGGGCCTGTGATGGGAATGACTTCCATGAAGGTATCTGAAATGCCTTGGAGACATTTTCCTCGTTGTCTTGTCAATAATAGATTAAGACATTATTCCATTGATATGATATGACTATTAATATTTGAATCCTCTTTAATTATGTAAATTTTTCAGTTGGCTTGAATTCCTCCTCAGAAAATGGGTTTTTCTTTTCTACTGCATGGTCAGGCTGCAAATTTTCCCAACTTTTATGCTCTGCCTCGCTGTTTAATATGTTTCACTTTCAGGTGATTTTTCTGTTTGTTCAAATGAGTATAGGCTTTTAGAAGCAGCCAGGTAACATCTTGAACACTTTTCTGTTTAGAAATTTCTTCTGCCAGATATCCTTAATCTTTTAATCTCAAGTTCAAAGTTCCACAGATTCCTAGAGCAGTGGCACAATGACTCCAGTCTCTTTGCTAACGTATAGCAAGAGTGACCTTTACTCCAGCTCTCAATAAGTTCTTCATCTTCATCTGAGATCTCATCAGCCTGGACTTCACTGTTCATGTCACCATCAGCATTTTGGTCAAAACCGTTTAACAAGTTTCTAGGAAGTTCTAAACTTTCCCACATATTCCTCTCTTCTTCTGAGCCCTCCAAACTGTTGCAGCCTCTGCTCAGTTCCGAAGATGTTTCCGTATTTTCAGGTATCTTTATAGCAATGCGCCACTTCTGGGGCACCAATTTTCTGTGTTAGTCCATTGTCATAATGCTACAAAGAACTACCTGAGACTGGGTAACTTATAAAGAAAAGAGGTTTAATTGGCTCACAGTTCCACAGGCTGTATAGGAAGCATGGCTGGGGAGACCTCAGGAAACTTACAATCATGTCAGAAGGCAAAGCGGAAGGAAGCAGGAACAATCTTTACACGGAAGAGCGGCAAAGGGGGAAACACACTTTTAAACAACTAGATCTCCTGATAATTCAGTCCCTACTATGAGAACAGCAAGGCTGAAATCTGCCCCCACGATTCAGCCACCTCCCACCAAGTCCTCCCCTAACAGAGATTACTAGAGGCTGGAAAGTGCAGGGGGAAAGGAGAGATAAGGAGAGATTTGTTAAAGGATATAAAATTGCAATTAGACAATAAGTTCTAGTATTCTATAGCACTATAGAATGACTATTAGACATGACAATTAGACATGAGACTTGGATGGGAACACAAAGCCAAACCATACCGCCATCTAAATGCACTCTCCACTTGAGGTGACAGATTTTTACTTTTAATATATTCTGTGGCTGTCCCATGTTCACATTGTCATTTTCAAATACTTCCTTTCAACTGGACTTTTTCCTCTTCTTCCCCTGTCTTCTCTGCCTCATGGAGTTCTAAGGCTTATCTCTAACATCAGGTCCTCCAAGATCCTGCTGAGTCACTCACCTTGGATGGTTAAACACTGCAGTGTTCCACGTAAAATCTTAAGGTATTAAACAGCAAGATGAACAAGACAAAGTCCCTGTCTTTGGGAAATCCAGGATGTTGTAGAGGCTGGTACAGAAATAATTTTAATACAAAGTCACGACTTTAACGATAAAATGTGCAAAAAATGTATCCATTACTTATCCAAACTCCCAAAGTAATGCCAATGCCCCTTCTGTGGCAAAATGTTACTCAGTAGGAAAATACAGAGGAAAGAGAAACCTAACTGAAGTTTTATTTTTTATTGATGCATAAGTGTACACATTTTGGGAGTACATGTGATAATTTGATATATTCATATAATTTGCACAGATCAAATTAATGAACTTGGGATAATAACCTTAAATGTTTGCTTTTCTTTATGCTTGAAACATCTAAATTATTATTATTATTATTATTATTATTTATTTATTTTTTTTTTTTTT
>NW_026652323.1:846591-881216 GCF_009828535.3 Hylobates moloch
GCCTGAAACATCTAAATTATTCTTTTCTAGCTATTTTGAAACATACAATAGATTGCTATAAACTATAGTTACCTCACTTATGTATGGAATACTGGATCTTATTGCTTCTATCAAACTGTAAGAACAACTATAAAGCTTCTGCACAGCAAAGGAAACAATCAACAGAGAGAAAAGACAACCCACAGAATGGAAGAAAATATTTGCAAATGACTCACCTGACAGGTAATTTACATCCAGAGTACACAAGGAACTGAACCATCTGAACAGATAAAAAAAAAAAAAAGAAAGAAAAAGAGAAAGAGAAAGGAAAAAACAACAATCCGATTTAAAAAATGAGCAAATTATCTGGAAAGACATTTCTAAATAGGAGACACAAAAATGGCCAAAAATATATGAAAACATATTTAACAACGTTAATCATCAGGCAAATGCAGATCAAAATGGCAATCTCATCCCAGTTAGTATGACTATTATCAAAAAGAGAAATAAAAACAAATTCTTGTGAGAATGAAGAAAACCATTTCTAGTACAATTAATGTGGAGAATAGTATGAAGGTTCCTCAAAAATCTGCAAATAGAACTACCATATGATCCAGAATCTCAATTCTGGGAATCTATCAAAAGGAAAGAAAATTATTATATCAAAGAAACATCTGTGTCTCCATGTTTATTGCAGTTGTAGTATAGTCACAATAGCCAAAATATGGAATCAAACTATATGTCCAACAATAGGTGAATAAAAAAAGAAACTGTGGTATATAAACACAATGAAATACCATTCAGCTATGCAAAGGAATGAAATCTTGTCATTTACAGCCACATGGATGGAGCTATGGGATGTTATGTTAAGTGAAATAAGTCAGGAACAGAAAGTTAAATATCACAGATTTCCACTCATATTTGTAAGTTAAAAAACAGTTGATCTCATAGAGTAAAAAGTAGAACAGAGGATATTGGAGGCTGGCAAGTGTAGGGGAAAAGAGAGATAGGGAGAGATTTGTTAAAAGATACAAAATTAAAACTAGACAATAAGTTCTAGTGCTCTACAGCACTGTAGGATGACTATAATTAACAGGAATATATTACGGAGTTTCCAGCAGCTAGAAGGAGGATATTGAACATTCCCAACATATATATATATATATATATATATATATGTTGAAACATCACTGTGTACCACATGAATGAACAATTATTCAATGAATTGTTCACTCATTGAATGAACAATTATTATTTGTCAATTTAAAAATAAAATTTAAAAAAGGTCAAACTCAAAAAAAAACCAACCCTGAATTTTAATACAAGATTTTGCACTTACTTGGTGTGACATTGGGGAAAATACTTAAATTGTAAACTCTCTTAGGTTTAAAAAGTTTAATTGGTTTAAGTGTACAGTTCAGCAGTGTTTAGTGCATTCACATGGTTTTGCAACCAGTCTGTATAGCTCTTTTTATCTTGCAGACTTAGAATTTGTATTAATTATGAAAATAATAGCATTTACAAGATTTTCTGAGAATTAAAAATGATGACATATAAAATATCTAGTTCAGAACCTGGCACATAGACACTGTTCAAATGGCAGCTATTTTTGTTTTTCTGGACTTCTGTAATGAGATGATATTGTTCTCTGAGTGGACCTATCTCAGATGTATATCAAATATAAGTTTTTGTGGTACTTTGTCCAGTGTATTTACAGCCTTGCAGGTACCTTGCAGATAGACACTCTATTAGAATGAATGTATAGATAGCTGCATAGGGAGAAAAGTAGATGGATAAATAAAGGTGAGGATTTTAAGAATGCTTGAAGCAGATGTCTCAAACCAGTAATGTTGCCAAAAGAAGGGACCAATGAGAAATACATTATAAAGCAGGCACATTGCACAGATTTTGGAACTGAAGCATGATGAATGAAAGGGAGTTCCTGTTATATTTCTCACAAAACAAACACATGCACAAACAAGATTATTAAATTACAGACATTGAGGAGTTAACCAGTGTCACATAGTAGATTGATATTCAAATACAACACAACTGCTTATTTCTAGAAAAATCTCACCCCATTGCCTCTTCATCTAATATATTACGTTTTGTACTATTGAAAAAATTCACAATTTTGACTGTTTTTTACACATGACTATTAAAGGCGTCTAAAAAGAATGTTAACTGGTACCATTTCCTCTCTTCAGAGTATTGAATACAAAGGAAACAGCAAACACAAGTAATTAATTCTTCCTCTTCCATTCTTAATAATACCATTGAAATTAAAGCAAAGGAAAAAGCTTTTAGGAAATCTCTTGGTTTAAAATGCTTCACAGAACTCCAAATAAGACTTACACATGGGGACTATTCAGCTTCTGCCCAAATTATTTAATTGTATCTTGGGGCCTTAGTGTATTAAAAAATGTACCAAGGAGGTGGAGATAGATCATAAAATCTGTATTTTAAAGAAATCTCTAGCTCTAAGTAAATGAAGGGAACAGGGAATCAATTACACTTGAGTATGTAATCTGAATAAATGAAAATGCCAGAATGATTGAAGCTTATATATTCAGGATGATAGTACAAGTCTGAGAGTGGGTGACTGCATTTTAATAAAACGAATACTGGAGGAGAATAAAAAAAAAGAAAAAGAGAGAGTGACATAAAATAGAAGTTATACTAAGCTGTAACTGTTTTGAAATAAAGAATTGGTATACAGTTACACAAAAGACATTATGAATAAAAAATTTATGACTCCCTCTCATAGAGTTGAAACAACCTAAAATGAAAAATTTAGGATTGTCTCTGATAGAGTTGAAACAACCTAAAAATGAAAACGTGTCACTTTGTATGTCACTTTTTAAGGAGATATATTTATATATTAACGTCATGAACAACGAGTAACAATGCATTATCAAATTAATGGGTTATTTCATGTGAAACTGAAAAGTAATCATACCCTTTAATTTTAATTTAATTTTTATTTACACCTCCCAAAATTTGTAGATAAACATCACTGACAATACCTTAACATGTGCACAAACACACATGCCCATATATGCACGTGCACAGATGCACACACAGTTTTATTTACACGTGTTTTCATTAATACTTGTGCTGATACGTTTTTACTGGTAAATCAGGATAATGGCTTTCCTATATGACTATTTTGAGGATTTAAAAATATCATATATGTAAAGTGCTCAGTAGAATTCATAAGAATTGACAAAATGTACATCAGAAGAAAATTAACCAGGAAATTTCAAAAATATACAGGAGGACATTATTGAGTTACAGCAAATGTAGAAGTATCACTGTATTTGAGATAAATTTAGCCCTGGCAATCCTGAAGGCAGAGGTCAAAAGGAAATTCTGAAAAATCACCTGGCTTTCATTGCTTAATAAAAGAAAACTGTGATATTGTGATATAATAAGAAATATATTCTTGATCTCTGCCCCCTGGTTTCTGACACAGACCTCCTAGGAACTTTGTAATTTCCTGAGTAATAGCAACATCTGACACAGAGCTCCTAAATGCCTTGACATTTCCTGGGTGATAGCCCCTTTTGTTCTAATGAGGTGACTCTTGCTAAACTCCTGGGTTGCCTCAGGATAAAGGCTGGTTGCCAGGAAAACCAACCACTTGATTAGACGGTTGGAACTTGTAGCCCCACCCCAAACTCTGAGAAAGAAAGAGAGGCTGAAGTTTGAGAGATTCATCAATGGCCAATGATTTGATCAACCTGCCTACAAAACAGCCTCCATCGAAACCCAAAAGGATTGGGCTCGGGAGCTTCTGGGTTGCTCAGTGTGGAGGTTTCTGGAGGGTGGCGCACCTGGAGAGGGCGTATCACATACTTGGTCCTATGCATCCCTTCACCTGGGTTTTCATTTGTGTAATTTGTGATATTCTTTATACTAAATAAGTAAATCTATGGAAAATGTTTCCCTACTTTCTCTGAGCCACTCTAGCAAATTAGTCAAACCTGAGGAGGAAATCATGGGAACCCCCAATTTGTGGTTGGTATTACCAGTTGGTTATAAGTGTAAGTGACAACCTACTACTTTCAACTGGCATCTGAAGTGGGGGGAGTCTGGTGGGACTGAGCCCTGAACCGGTGGAATCTAACGCTGTCTCCAGGTAGATTGTGTCAGAATGGAACTGAATTAGAGGACACCCAGCTAGTGTCTGCTGCAGAATTGTGTGGCTGTTGTGTAAGAGTAGGAAAAAAACAAAAGTGTTTTTTTTCCCCCATATTCCTATTAGAAGCATCACAGATATTTCCTGGTATGAATTAAATAAAGACATATTAATATTATTGTTATATAAAAGAATTTGAGCAAGATAATAAGTAGCATACTTTTGAAAATGCCTTTGAAACGTATATGTTCGACATAAAACTTAAAGGAAAAAAAGTAAAAAAGTAATTGGAAAAAAAAGTAATTGAGTAATTTTACCCACAGACAGGGAAGGTTGAGTGGTTAGAACTAAGATGACATTAGATCTGAACTATAGGGTAACTGACCTGTTTTAGGGAAAAATGAAAGTAGAGTCCTTAATTTATTTTACATACTGAAAGCCATCTTGTTTTTAAATTATTTTGTGACTTAAGTATTTTATTTAAAAACAAAATTCGCTGGGTGTTGTGGCCCGTGCCCGTAATCCCAACACTTTGGGAGGCCGAGGTGGGCAGCTCACTTGAGCCCTGGAGTTGGAGACCAGCCTGGGCAACATGGTGAAACCCTGTCTCTACGAAAAAACAAAAACAAAAAGACCAGGTGTGGCATCGTTCACCTGTGGTCTTAGCAACTCAGGAGGGTGAGCTGGAGGATTGCTTGAGCCCAGGAGGCTGAAGCTGCAGTGGGCTGTGATCATGCCAATGCACTCCAGCCTGGGTGACAGAGTGAGACCATGTCTCAAAATAAATACATAAATACAAAATAAATCCCGTAGGAACAATCAAAAGATGTGCAATGAAGAAGTTTGTAAAGCAGAGTATGGTAGCCATAGAACAAAAGAGAGGAATCCTGCCATGAAGAATTCAGAGGCTATTCTGCTGTGAAACCAAAGTATTTTGGCAATATGCTGTAATTTACAAGGAATTATAGGCGATAATTCACTAAGGATCAACACGACAGCTCCTACTTTGGGAAGTCTATTATTTGTCTCTTCAATGCCAGGGTATTTTATGAAGATGCACAGATAGAATTATAATAGGACTCTATGATTTAGGTTTGATTTATAATCTTTGGATGTGAATGTTCATTATGTGTTGTCTCTTTTAATTAAATTGCTGCCTTTAAACTTAAAGTACTTATGAAATGGTGGGAAGAAGCAAAATTTTAGTCAAACTTTTATGAGTATTAAAGATATTGTAATGTAGTATCATGGCAGTAACAATTAAAAGGAAGATTACATGTAAACATATTTTTGTATGCGTTCTACCATTTAGAGCTAGAATTTCCTTTATAACATTCAATGTATTCATACTTTATTCATTCAATAAATATTTATGGAGTATCAAACTCTGTCTACCACTAATGCAGACATCAGGGATATAATTGTGAGTAAAACAGACAAAAATTCCTATCTGCATGAGTCTTTCGTTCCAACAAGGGAGACATGCAGTAAACAAGGCAGAGATGTAAAATATGTTGAGTGATAAATGTAGGAAAATAAAGGAGAGGTGAGGGATACGAAGCCTCAGGGGGTGTAGAAAAGGCTTACTAAAAAAGTGATATCTAGTCGGGTGCTGGTAATCCCAGCACTTTGGGAGGCTGAGGCAGGTGGATCACGTGAGGTCAGGTGTTCGAGACCAGGCTGACCAACATGGAGAAAACTCGTCTCTACTAAAAATACAAAATTAGCCGGGCGTGGTGGTGCATGCCTGTAATCCCAGCTACTCGGGAGGCTGAGGCAGGAGAATCGTTTGAACCCAGGAGGTGGAGGTTGGGGTGAGAAAAGATCGCACCTTTGCACTCCAGCCTGGGCAACAAAAGCAAAACTCCATTTCAAAAAAAAAAAAAAAAAAAGATATATGTGTGAAAACCTGAAGGAAGTGAAGGAACCAGCCATGCAGATATTCAGCAGAAAAGCATTCCAAAGAAAGGAAATAGCAGTGCAGTCTCTCCACTGTACCATGCAGAAAGTGTCATTTTTGTTCTATTTTATTTTTTACGTGATCCACAATGCCTAACAATGTATCTGGCACAGGTGCTTAGTATGTATTTGTTGAAATAAAAATACTGATAATGAATAACGCTTTTCATCTTACTACCCCCTGTTTTCCCTCAATTCAAACACCTCATGCATAAGGAAGTCTTCACCAACCTCTCTCATTTTGTTAGGTCTTTCATTTTATGCACTCAGAGCAGTGCATGTACTTTCCTCACAAACATGTATCATAATTAGAAGTGAATTTGATTTGATGAGTGTTTATCAAACTTTAATAGACATCTGGTTTTACACATCATGGTATCCCTAGTGGCTAGTGCTTGACATATAGCAGATGCCCAATAAATGTCTACTGAACCAATGCATGAAAACAATGTTCTCATGATTTCCTAAATATTTACATCTAGCTTGCATCCAAATTTACACAGAAAGTAGAGGCCACCTGACTGGAACACTTCATCTGCATAGTGTCTACATCTGTACCCATCCTCATTTTTTCGTCTTGCAAAAGGGAGCTTCCATCCATAGATGCTTCTATGTTACGACAGCAATGATAATGGCAATGATGATGAATAAAGTTTATCTGGCACTCACAATGTGCCAGGCTCTTCTCACTTTTTCAGAAAACTTACATGATTTCTCTTATATGATTATGCACTCTCTTAACTCAATTAGCTTTTAAATATTCCCATTTATCTCTCATTAAAAATCAAATAAATCCCTCAATTAAGCCCACACATTTTTCAGATATTGCCTTATTTATTGCATCCAAAGTTAAATATCTCAGAATAGTTTAAGGAGCTTAGAAGGTGATCTCTTACTTCTCCAACCTCAATTCTCTTCAATTTTCATCTATCAGAACTGCTCAGTTTAAGTCACCAATGGCTTTCATCACATTAAAATAAATAGCTATTTTTCTATCCAAATCTTACCTCCTCTTTTGCTGAAATGTTTTTCTTACCAGGAGTGATGAAAAATGCCTCTGTCTCTGCTTCTGTAACATAAAAGTCTTTTAGTTTCCCTCTTATATCTCAGGTTCCTCCTTCATGGACTGATTTGGACTTACGTACCTGGCAATTGAATATTGAAATGCTTCAGGCAGGACTCATTCTCATTGCATGGAAATTTGCTTTCATCTATGTTATTTTTCAAAGATATTTTATCTATGTCCATTTTAACTATTAATATTCATATATGAATGACTCACAAAATTCTATTCTTTATTCAGATTTATCTTCTGAGATTTTAGGCCCATATTGCAAAATGTCTACTTAACATCTCATCTCAAATGATTTATGACACCTTAGACTTGACATATCCAAAATCAAACTCAGATTTTTACAACCAAAACTTGGTTTATTCAAAGGATTTCTTATATCACTGAATAGTAGCATTATCCATCCAGTTATTCCAGAGAGATTCTTGAGAATAATTACTAAGATATTTGTTATTCTTACAATCATTTCTCAATGTCCCTTTTTTTTCTCAATTTAGAGAGTATATTTTTGAAACGTTTAAATTCACAGCAAAATCAAGAGTAAGGTACAGAGATTTCCCATTTATCTCCCTGGCCTACATGGATAGGCTTCCTGATTATTAAAATTCCCCTCCTGGGTTGTAAATTTGTTACAGTTGATGGACCTATATTGACACATCCCTATCACCCAAAGCCCATAGTTTACATTAGGGTTCACTGTTGCTGTTGTATATTTTATAGGTCTGAAGAAATATGTAATGATATTTATCCACCATTACAGTATCACACAAACTAGTTCCACTGCCCTAAAAATCCTCTGTGATCCTCTCATGCACCATTTCCTGTCTGGTAATCTCCAGTAACTACTTTTTATTGTCTCTATAGTTTTTGCTTTTCCAGGATGTCATATGGTTGGAATCATACATGCTGTAACCTTTGCAGATTGACTAATTTTACTTAGTAATATGCATTTAAGGTTCCTTTATGTGTTTTCATGACTTCACAGTTCTTTTCTTTTAGCACTGAATTATTTGTCATTGTCTGGATATGCCACAGATTACTTCTCTATTCACCCACTGAAGGACATCTTGGTTACTTCCAATAGGTGGTAATTATAAATAAAAATGCTATAAACATTCATTTACAGGCTTTTGAGTGGACATAATTTTTCAACTCCTTTGAGTAAATAACAAAGGGACGGGTTGTTGGATCATATGGTAAGAGTATATTTAGTTTTGTAAGAAACAGACAAAATGTCTCCCAAAGTGGCTGTCCCTTTGCGTCCGTGCTAGCAGTGAATGAGCGTTCCTGTTTCTCCAGATCCTCACCAGCATTTGATGCCGTATGTGTTCCGGATTTTAGCCATTCTAATAGGTCTGCAGTGGCATCTCATTGTTGTTTGAATTTGCATTTTCCTTATGACACATGATGTGTAACATATTTTCATATGCTTATTTGCCTTCTATATATCTTCTTTGGTCAGGTGTCTGTTAAGATCACTGGCTTAATTTTTAATTGTTTGTTTTCTTACTGTTGAGTTTTAAGAGTTACCTGTATATTTTGGAAAAAAGTCAGTATCACTTTAAAAATTCATCTTGTATTTATCTATATATATATCTGTCTATACCAAGGCAATAGTAACTCTTACCTGAAACACTCAAACAGCTTTTAAAGCAGTAAATCTGCGCCTACACTTGCCTTTCTCCTCCAAAGGGCTCAGCCTCAGAAGATGTTATATTTTGCTATTGAAACACATTAGTGATTTTCCACTGCATTTTAGCATAAAGGCAAAGTTCCTTAAAGAGACCAATGAGGGTTGCAGTCTGAGTTCTACGTTTTAGTCTAGTTTCATTCCATAACCCACATTCTGTCTGAATTTCTGTTTGCCGTGTCGGCCTTCTTTCATGTTCCTTGATCTTTACTCTGCCTCTGAGCCTCTGTACAGGCATTTCTAAATGCATGAAGTATTCATTCACAGTCTTCACTGTGGTAGATACTTACGTGGTGGTCATTCATAAACCATGCTGCTGAAACTCACATCAGCCCTTTCCTACACTGATTCTGGGTGTAACTTGCTTTGACAAATGGAATATTAGCAAGCTAAGGCTGATATTTCCTTGTGTATTAGAGCATGCAGTATTTGCACCCTTTTTGAGGTAGACAGCACCATGCTCTAAGGAAGCCTTGGCTAGGTTACTGAACAGTAGGGACACCACATGGAGAAAGAGATCATAAGGAAGAGCATTAATTCATGAAACTCATGAATGAAGGCTTCTTGGACCATCTAACCAAAATAGCACTGCCAGCTAAATGCAGTTGACTTTCTCCAATCAACATTACATGAAAAAATAACAAACTTTATAGCCATGTTTCTGGACACACATAATCATGAAAAATAGTTTATTATTATTTCAAATTACCAGGGCTTTAAAAAAATTGTTGTTCTGTTGTTCATGTGGAAAGTGTGTGTTTGTTACACAGCAATAGACAATATTCACCTAGTAAACAAATACTTATATTTTATGGCAAAATCTAATCAAGGAAGAAGATTCCTTGAGTTACCAGACCACTAAATATAATAATAATATATAATAATTATAATTATCAAATAATATATTAGACTATATTATACTAATATTAATATAATATCTAACACATAACATAATTATCATAATATAATTATTATATAGAATTATATATAATATAATAAATGTAATATTCAAATGCATAATACTAATATAATATATTATAATATATACTGTATACATTACATATATTAATATAATATTCCTGATAATATGTTATACATTATATATTAATATTGCAACATAGATTAATATAAGTAATATATAACATATGTAATTACATATTTAACATATTCAATTGCATATGTAACACGTCATTATAACATAATATATAATGTAATAACAACAATAATACTCAGTACTAATTCAGTATTTACTATGTACATGGCAATATTCTAAGTACTCCCCATACATTACCCTACTTAATCTTTGAAGCAGTGCCATATGATGGGTACTAACATCAGCCCCATTTTACATATAAGGAAAGCTGAAGCACAGAGGTAAATGTTAGTTACCTATTAACTCTTGCTTATAATCTCCATTCCTGTAGCAAATTCCCATTATCACATTATTTATCGAAATTCTAGCTATACATTGTTGGGGAGGCAGCTCACACATGCATTCTTTGGACACCCTCTCTGTTGTGCAAGAATAGGCTTTGGACCTGGTACACATTCTTACCAAGAAATTGAATCCTTTCAGCCTGTGTTGGCCTTATCAACTTGTATGATGTATTGTAAATATTTCTGAATTTTCTGTATATTATGATGTTTTGACACCTTAAAAATCCTTTTTCACTGAAAGAGATTACCCTTCCCAGATCTACCCAATTCTTAGGTATAAAAGGGCTCAACCCGGAGTATGTCTTTGATACGCAAACTAACCAAGCCAGAGTCATATCTCCTCTATCTGGCCTGTATACCCTAGAAGTGTTCCTCTATCTGGCCTGTATTCCTCTGCCTAAATCATCCAGAGCCAGGTACCAGGCAACTAGAGACCACCCCTACAGATGAAAGCCTACCAAAATTATTCCAACTAACCAGTCTTAAACTATTCACCGTGCCCTGCCTTGCCTTTGCCATGGAAATTCCAGTAAAGGCAGTAGCCTAAACCTTCCCCTTACTCCTGTCTTCTGCCTCTTGTTTGCCCTAATGTCTTTCCCATGTGGTCCTGCATGGAATGGTGTGCCTCATGTCTCTAGGACCTGTGAGTATAATAATCCCTTAATTTTATATGCTTCTCCAAGTATAATTTTTACAACATGTTGGAGTGATACTTAAACACCCCCAAAACAGTTTCTTCCCTATTTACTACACTTATGGGAATATCTTTCTAGGTTTCAGGCTCAATATGTACTCCTTTGCTCCTGCTTAAGCATGTGTGTCATATGGCACCCGGGCAACCCCACTACTATATCTGTCCCCTGCGACCAGGGTAGGATATTCTTCTGTTGCAGCACAAGAGGTATTCATGCAGGCCAATCACCAAGTGTTGGCTATCAGAGGAACCTGCTGGACAGAGAGGACTGACTCCTGCTACTAAAGCTGAAGCTACTCTGCCTCTTTATGCGTAAAGGGTGGTTACATCCAGTACTTGACTGTTTTTCTCCTCAATGATTCTGGTATCAAGATGCAGTGGGCAAAAGTGCTCAGACTCCTACTCCTGTTAATAGTTAACAGGTGTCACTTGCTCAACATACATGTAATTGTATGATTATTCAATTAATTTCTCCCAATATACCAAAAAATCAAGGAGGAAATAAGTCATGACAATTTTTTCACTGCATTTTATCACCAATACTATAATTTTTTTTTTTGAGACAGAGTCTCGTTCTGTCACCCAGACTGGAGTGCAGTGGCGCAATCTTGGCTCACTGCAAGCTCCATCTCCTGGGTCACGCCATTCTCCTGCCTCAGTCTCCCAAGTAGCTGGGACTCCCGGCGCCAGCCACCACGCCCGGCTGATTTTTTTTTGTTTGTTCTTAGTAGAGACAGGTTTCACCGTGTTAGCCAGGATGGTGTCGATCTCCTGACCTCGTGATCCGCCTGCCTCGGCCTCCCAAAGTGCTGGGATTACAGGTGTGAGCCACCGCACCCAGCCCAGAAAAGATTTTAAAATGAGTAAAAATGTATATAGAAATAAGCTAATGATACTATGGCTGCCCTTGAAACATTTCACTATCTTGACAAAGTGCTTGGTTTTAGTAGTAATTGGGTATCAAAAGATGAATCCATGTAACTGCACAGGGGTACACTGGAACCAACACCTGTGTATGAAGATGGGACCCATGAATATTTATAAAGTTGTATATTAGAAATATCTACCTGACAGCAAAGAGAGACATGAGGAAATTTGACTGTCTCAGCCTGGCTGTCTGTAGTAAAAATATGTCACCTGTAAATCTAAGTCACATCAATGCTCTTACCTAGATTTGTGAGATTTTTTAAAATTTTTAAATTAAAACGATGGGTACATAGCAGGTATACATATTTATGGGGTACATGAGATACTTTGATACAGACATGCAATGCGGAGTAATCACATCATGGTAAGGGGGTATCCATCTCCTAAAGCATTTATCCTTGGATTGTGTGATCAACAATCCAATTATATTATTTTAGTTATTTTTAAATGTATACTTAGATTATTATTGAAAGTTGTACTATAAAATACTAGGTCTTATTCATTCTTTCTAACTACTTTTGTACCCATTAATCATTTCCACTTCTCCACTAACCAACACCCTACCCTTTCTAGCCTCTAATAACCATCCTTCTACTTTCTGTCTCTGTAAGTTCAGTTGTTTTAATTTTTAGCACCTGCAAATCGTGAGAACATGTGCAGTTTGTCTTTCTGTATCTGGTTTATTTTACTTAACAGAATGACCTCCAGTTTCATCCATGTTGTCACAAATGACAGGATCTCAGTTTTCCTTATGAATCAATATTACTCCATTGTCTATATGAACCAATTTCTTTATCCACTCATCTGTTGGTGGACACATAGGTTTTTTACAAATCTTGGTTATTGTGAATAGTGCTGCAATAAACATGGGAGTGCATATATCTCTTCCATCTACTATTTTCCTTTCTTTCGGATATATGCTTGGCAATGAGATTGCTGGATCTTATGGTAGCTCTATTTTTAGCTTTTTGGGGAACCTTTAAACTCTTCACCATAGTGGTTATACTAATTTATATTCCCACCAATAGTGTACAGGGGTTCCCTTTTCTCCACATCCTCTCCAGCATTTGTTATTGCCTGTATTTTGGATAAAAGCCACTTTAACTGGGGTAAGATAATGTCTTATTATAACTTTAATTTGGATTTTTCTGATGATCAACAATTTTGAGCATCTTTATATACTTATTTGCCGTTTGCATGTGTTTTTGTGAGAAGTGTCTTACTAAGGTCGTTTGACCATTTTTTAATCAGATTTTTAGATATTTTACTATAGAGTTGTTTGAGCTTCTTATGTATTCTGGCTATTAATCCCTTGTCAGAGAGTTATTTTGCCAATATATTCTCCTATTCTATGGCTTATCTCTTCACTTTATTGATTGTTTCCTTTGCTGTGCAGAAGCTTTCTATCTTGATGCAATCCCATTTGTTCATTTTTTGCTTTGATTGCCTGTGCTTGTGGAGTATTACTTAATAAATATTTGCCCACACCAATGCCCTGTAGAGTTTTTCCAATTTTTTCTTGTAGAGGAATTTTGGAAAATATACTAACACATAGAAATTACAGAATATACTTTTGATTGACCAATGAGTCCGTGAAGAAATTAAGAAAGAAACTTTAAAAATGTCAAATGAAACAAATGATAATGGGAATACAACATATGAAAACCAATGTGATAATGTGAAAGCAGTACTAAGAGGGGAATTTATAGCTATAACTCCCTGTGTCAAAAAAGAAGAAAAGCATCAAATGAAGTGCCCACTGATGCACCTTAAAGAATTAGAAAAGGAAGAGCAAACAAAACCCAAAATTAGTAGAATAAAAGAAACAATAAAGATTAGAGCACAAATAAATAAATTTGAAATGAAGAAAACATACGAAAGATCAGATAAATGAAAAGTTGGTTTTTTGAAAAGATAAAAAAAAATTGGCAAAGTTTTAGCCAGGCTAGCTAAGAAAAACAGAGAGAAGTCCCAAATAAATAAAATTAGAGATGAAAAAGGAGACATTACAAGTAATACTACAGAAATTAAAAGGATCATTAATGACCACTCTGGACAAATGTATGGCAATAAGTTGGAAAATCTAGAGGAAATGAATAAGTCCCTACATACATACAACTTACTAAGATTGAACTAGAAATAAATCCAAAACCCGAACTAACCAATAACAAATAACTAGATCAAAGACATAAGAAAAGGTATCTCAATAAAGAAAATACTTTACTGCTGAATTCTACAAAACATTTAAAGAAGAAATAATACCAATACTACTCAAACTATTCCAAAAAACAGAGGAGGAAGGAGTAATTCTAAACTCATTCTATGAGGCAAAAACCAGAAAAAGGCAAAACCAAACAAAGGTACATTATAAAAAGAAAACAACAGGCCAACACCCTTGATTAATAATAATGCAAAAATCCTGAACAAGATGCTACCAAACCGAATTCAACAACACGCTGAAAAGATCATTCATTATGACTAATTGAGATTTATCCTAGTGATGCAAGGATGGTTCAAAATACGCAAACCAATCAATGTGATACATCGTATCAACAGAATACAGGACAAAATCCATATGATCATTTCAATTGGTGAGGAAGAAAACATTGAATAAAATTCAACATTCTTTCATGATGAAAATCCTCAAAAAAAAAATAATAAAAGCCATATATAATAGACCCACAGTTAGTATCATACTGAATAGGACAAAACTGAAAGTCTTTAAGATCTAGAACATGACAATGATGCCCACTTTCACCATTGCTATTCAACGTAGTACTGGAAGCCTTGGCTAGAGCAATCAGTTGAGAAAGAAAAAAAAAGGAATCCAAATGGGAAAGGAAGAAGTCAAATTATCCTTGTGTGCAGATGACATGATCTTATATCTGCAAAAACCTAAAGATTCTACCAAAAAAACTATCAAAACTGCTAAACACATTAGGAAAGTTACAGGATACAAAATCACCATTCAAAACTCAGTAACATTTCTATATGTCCACACTGAACAATCTAAAAAAGAAATTAAAAATGTAGTCTCATTTACAGTAGCCACAAATAAATACCTATGAGTTAACTTAAGCAAAGAAGTGAAAGATCTCCATAATGAAGCACATAGAACACTGATGAAATAAACTGAAGACTCGTAAAATTGGAAAGATACCCCATGTTCATGGATTAGAAGAATTAACATTGTTAAAATGTCCATGCTACCCAAAGCAATCTACAGATTCAATGCAATCCTTATCAAATTCCAATGACCTTCTTCACGGAAATAGAAAAAACAAAACCCTAAAATTTATCTGGAACCACAAAAGATACAGAAGAGCCTAAGTTCTCCTAAACCAAAATAACAAATCTGGAGGAATCATATTACCTGACTTCAAATTATACTACAAAGCTATAGTAACCAAAACACCATGGTACTGGCATAAAAGACAGACATATAAGCCAAAGGAACAGAATACAGAATCCAGAAACTAATTTATACATCTATGATGAACTCTTTTTCAAGAAGATGACAAGAACAAACATTGGAGAATAGACAGTCTTTTCAATAAATGGTGCTGGGAAAACTGTATATCCATATACAGGAGAATGAAACTAGACCCGTTACCTCTCACCATATACAAAATTCAAATCCATATGGATTAAAGAAATCTAAGATCTCAAACTATGAAACTACTACTAGAGTTTGTGTTTTCATGTACTCTCTCTAAAAGATCAGGGCATCTCCATACTGAGAAATGGCCACATAGTACTAGCAGTATTGCAGTAATAAACACAAATATCCTCTAAAAGGTCATCTCTCTAACTTATAACTCAAACAGGTTTCCCATAGAAACCATGTGGCTCCCATCTCCAAAGATAAGTTCATAATCAAACATCAAAAAAAGACGGAAATCCTTATAAGTGTCCTCAGAAACAAACAAAAAAAGAGATCCAGAACCATATAAAATAATTTTGCAATAATTAAAAACATAAAAGGTAATTCAAAAACATAATTGTAAAATGAGAATAGTCAGGTTTTAGAAAGGAAGTAGATATAAATAAAAATTCTTACCATGAAGGTGATATTCATTGGAATTAAGAAATTGTGCCCATTATTCAAAAGCAGATTAGATACAGTGAAAAGAGAATTATTGAACTGAAAGATGAATGTGAAGAAATTATCAAGAATGCTGCACCCAGGGAAGAAGACATAGAAAATGTAAAAGAAATGCTAAAAGATATAAAGGACAAATTATAAGTCTATTCAGAATTCAGAAGAAAATGTAGAGGGTGGGGAAAGGGAGTATTTAAAGAGATAATTGATAAGAATTTTCCATAATTAACTAATGGCATGATTCTTCTGATTGAAGATATACAGTAAACTTAACCAGAATAAATAAAACTGCATGTAGGCATATTAGAGCTAAGCTTAACAACATAGACAAAATTATCCTACAATCCATTAGAGAAAACAGACTATCTGAAAAAGAAGATAATTTGACTGTTGGGTAATGTTTCTGGAAGCCAGAAGACATTGCGATACTATCTTCAAGATACTAAGAGAAAACTGTTACGCCACAATTATGTAAGTAGCTGCTCCATCATACTGTAAGATGTTGAGATAAAGACATTTTCTGGCTAAAATAAAGTGAAAATTTTACTACCAACAGATGTTCGTAAATAAATTTTTAAGAAGGTTCTCTGAGGAAACAAACAAGAAACTAGAGGGGAGCTGAGATGCAATCAGTAAAAAGAGGCAAAGGCATTGATAATATATATAAGGGCATCCAAGCAAACACTAATAATATAAATATAATATTGTGAATTTTGTTAATAGGAGAAAAACCAAGGCAGGATGGGAACATTAGACAACAATAATGTAATCCAGAAAGTGAAGAATCAGGCATACAGTATTTTAAGTTCTTTCGATTGTGCCAGGAAAAATAATACATAGACTTTTAATTATGTTTATCAAATGTTTAAGAATTACACTAAAATAAGGGAAATAATGTATATATTCTTCACATCATTAGGTGGGAAACATGAAATTTTACAAAAGTGACTTCTTAAAGACACAAAAAATAAAAAATAGTAGAAAAATTAGGGTTAGTGAAGCACAGGATACAAATGATAAAAAATAATTTAAATGTATTAGTAACTATAAATATAAATAAACTAAGCTCCCTGGCTAAAAGCCAGCACTGATCATATTAATGAAAAACATACTCAATGCCATGCAGCTCATAAAAGATACTCTAAAACACATAGACATAAAAATTTTGAGAAAAAAAGAAAAAGAAAACTGTTCTCAAAAAAGCATGAGCAGGCTTTAATGACTCAAGAGGACCTTTTAATATGTAAGTAATCCTAGCAACACAAAGGTCAAGGTAAACTTCATTAGGTCTCCACTGTGGTTTATATTTGTAGCTTCAAATTTAAAAGTGCATATTTTATTCTTGTGTTTATTTTATATAAAATGTTGTGCTTTCTACATTGATTTTTTTTGCTGAGATATTATTTGTTTTATTTGTATGTTCACTATCTATCTTACTCCAGGAGGGTGGAAGCTCTAAATGTTCAAATGCTTTTGTCTGTTAATTAATTGCTATATCCCTGGTGCCTAGAATAATGCCTGGCAGAAATTAAATATTCAACAAATTTGTATTAATATAATTGTTGGTAAATCTGAAAACTTGGTTGCCAATAATAAATCATTTCGAAGTGATTAAATGTTTACTATGCAAACTTACTTATACCCAATATTTGGAACAGGAGTAATTTTTGAATAAGGAACTACTTCTGTTATGGCATTTAAATAAATGTTGATAAAAGAATGATGGAAGAAAGCCAGTGCAATCTACTTTTAGTTTGCATATTCCCGTTATTCTGTGTTAATTATTTGTACAAATACAGTTTTAAACTCCTACCTAATAGGACATTTTCTGATGAGAAAGAACATCTATTACAAAAGAAAGGAGAGCAGTTGAATCAGAAATACGTGATATAATGCCAAAGCTGTTGTGATTTTAATTTGTCTTGATTTTTAGCAAGTGTTACATTGCAAGTGTGTTGCAATTGGCTGACATTTTTCAGACATTTAAAAATTCCGGAATATCTAAGATATTTTAGGCAGTTCTAATAAAGATGAAAACCTGACAATAAGCATAACTGATAAAACCTCTTCACAATTTTGGCCCTGCTTTAGCATTAATGCACTGACTTGTTCTCAGTCCTGCAGTGCTTAGTATCTCGTGTATACCCTTTGTATGTTCAATTGCAGTGCTAGAATATATTATGAAGATTAAAGCCCAAATGTAGTCTATATTAGGAACTATTCATAACCAACAGCCCACATCTGCATAAATTAAACTTGAGAACAATGTCTTACATATTTTATACATAAGCTATCTTTTCTCAACAAAAGTAAACTCGTTAACTCAATAAATAATTTTGCTTTTGTCATTTTGACCTGTAGGTGAACACATATATGTGTAACTAAGTAATAATTTAGTTATGCAATTTTACCCATTTTCTTCTTTATTATCTTTCTCTCTTATTGGCAAAATCAAGATTATAAAATGTGTTCAATGGCTTTTTGACCAACTATCTCATTTGCACACACTGACTAGGGAATATTTAAAACTATAACAGCGTGAAGTTTACATCTGCTGTTTGGGCCTAATTAGGTTTCATACCCTTTTACTTTAAGAAATAGCCACTTGATTTTCTGGTGTTGATCCACCTACTCCTACTTGCAGTTTTCACAGTTTGGGAAGGGAGAATGCCACCCTCACGCCATTGGGGTTGACACATGACCTACGCCAGCGCAGTCAGAGAAATAACATCCCTTGTCTACTGTGGTTGACTCAAAAGTCAGCACTTAATCCAAGCTAAGCCAATGAAGCCATTCTTCAACTTTTGCTAGAAATATTGGGAAGGAACCATTTTGTTTCTACTAAATTACTTATCAAATAGGACATAAGACTGTTGGTGATGGCAGTCTCTGTAGAAATCTACCTGAAGATGAAGGCAACAGGAAAGCAGGAGCAAAAGATGGAGAAATACTGGTATCTGTGGCTTTCCTCTCTGCCTCTTCTGCAGCTACACTGCCCTCATTTCAATTCCCTTCACGTGCAAAACACACTCCCTCCTCAAAGCGTCTGCATTTGCCACTATTGTCCCTAGGATGCCGTTCCACTAGATGTGCACATAGGTATTCTCTCATTTCAGCCAGGTCTTTATTAAAATACAAAGCTCTCAGTAAAGCCAACTGGCTGTTCAAGCTATCACACAGATGCCCTTCCCCAGTATGCCTATTTTTTTCTTCAGAGCAATTATTTTATATAATAAACCATTTAAATTCTTTTTTTTGTTATTTTTAGAGACAGGGTCTCACTTTGTTGTCCAGGCTGGAGTGCAGCTCACTACAGCCTTGAATTCCTGAGTTCAGGTGATCCTCCTGCCTCAGCTTCCCAAGTAGCTGGGACTACAGGCCTGTGCCATCACTCTAAGCTAATTTAAAAAAAATTGCAGAGACATGGTCTTTTATGTGTTCCAGGCTGATCTCAAATCTATTTATGGTCTGTTTCACCTCGCAGAATGAAAGCTAATTGAAGGAGATTTTGGTCTCTCCAATTGACTTCTCTATTCTAGCTCTAGAATAGTAAACAGTTAATACTCATGTCTGTTGAATGAACGAATGTCATAATGTGGGCATCTATATCCAATTGTGCCTGAAACCTGTGGACCTTTTACTTAACCGAGAAAAACAATTTCTCTTGTATTCTTTAGCCGGGAGTTTTATGTCAGATTTAATTTAAAAAGTTTAAATAATAAACAATTTTATATTTATATTTGTATAAATTGAAGAATGGCACTTTATTCCTTTGATTGAAATCAATAAGTTGCCCACGATATAGTAAGATCCCTGAATTTCTGACTCCCTAAAAGATATCTGCCTTTAATGAAACATTTAAGTTTGCTTTAAAACAATAAAAATGACACAATTTGCAAAGGAATAAGTGGGTTATGTCTTATTCATACGGATTTTGCAAATTAAAGTCGCAGGTAACAAAAATCCAGCATAGAATGCGGAAGACAAAACATCCTAAAGAAAGAGGTGTATGATTAAAAGTAAACATGAATACAATTGTCCCTCTGTATCCTTGGGGGATTGGTTCCAGGAACCCCATGGACAGCAAAATCCATGGATATTCAAGTTCCTTATATAAAATGCCATAGTATTTGCATATAAGCTATGTACATTCTCCCACACACTTTAAATCATCCTTAGATTACTTCTAATACCTAATACAACGCAAATGCTAAGTGAATAGCTGTTGTACTGTATTGTGTGTTATTTTTATTATGTGATTTGAATTACTGTTTTTATTTATTTTTAAAATTTTCCATTCACATTAATGGTTGACTGAGTCCATGGATGTGGAGCCCACAGATACAGAGAGCCAACTATAATAGTGCACTTCACTTAGAAGAAGCTTTTATATCACTTGCTGTAGAGGGTTTAGTGTGTAAGGATGGGGTAAGAATTGGTGTGACTTAGATTGTTAATATATGCACACACATACACAAACATGGAAGAAATTATGAACCATTTGAAAGACTACATAAGTGTATCATTCTTGTGTCATTTATTAGGATGAGGAATGAGATTTTCTAATATTACGACTATAAAGTGATCTACTTACTAAGCTCTTCACTGTAATATCATGACTTAAATTCACCTTATGTTAGTGATATCTAGAACCTCAGACAATTACTGGTGGAGCTTTTGCAACACAGTTTTGATTTCAGTCTCAATGAAATTACGCTACGAGCTGTTAAACAGTAGGGGTTAATTTAATTCCAAATGATGATGTTTAACAGTTTTAAAATGAGTCAATAAATGATAAAACAATACATGAATATATAAATTTGTGTATTCTCATGATTTCATCGTACGTTTATGAAAAAATAGTAAAATCTATTTAAAAAGCCAACACATGGAATTTCTGGGAAGGAATTTTGATGTGTTGGTATATTTTTCAGAGATGTCTAAATTATTTTCTGGTCATCTCTAAACTCATTTTATTCAAGTAGAAATCTTCACATTCTAACATAAAATATTTTTCTAAATAAATCTTAATATTTTTATTGTAATCGACCAGAAACAAAGATAACATGTCTTTCTGTACTGAAGTATTGAATACTTTGAAAAATAAATGACTAATGACTATAATTTTAGCTACCCTCCATTATATGGGATGCAATATATAAAATGCATGTTTTTATTCTGTTAGAATAGTTTATCTTGATTCTAAAAATAGAAAAAATAGCACTTTTTGACTTCCAAATCCACTTGGATTTTCTAATAAAAACTAAAATATAGGTAGCTGAATGCTTCTTTTTAGGAGTAAATATTTTCAGAACAAGAATAAAGAACATAAGTCTGTAATGCAAAGGAAATGAATTGGCAATCATTCAGAATTTTGTTTGCTTTCATTGTTTTCTTTTGTTTATAATGACTTATACACTGAATGTTATCCCAATAGAATATTTCAACAGTATTCCTAATCTGTAGATTTCAAATGAATTTGTTTACCTATGAAAATAAATTCTGAATCAGTTAATGAAACATGAAATAAACACGTATCTGTACATAGACACGCACACACACAGTATGCCCTAGTGCTGTGCTTCTCAAACTCGATGTGCACATGAAACACCTGGAGATCACATTAAATGCAGATTCTGGTCCAATAGGTCTGGATCCTGCGTCCTTAACAATGTCCCAAGTGATAGCCATACTCTGCTCCTTGAAGCAAACTTTGAACATCAGGGGTTACTTGGCTGACTAGAAGCCTGAATATGTTTTCACCACAAAGGTTTTTGTGTGATTTCTTCACTGGACTCTTTTTAATATTATAGAAAAAAAAGCTGAAGACATTATTTTTCCTAATCTTTTTACGTTTTTCCATGGCTAATTTTTTTATATGAAGGTAATATTAAGTTCCTTTGTCTTGGAACCAAATTTTATCCCAGTCATGTCCAGATATAATTTTAAATATTTTTTTTCTATTGGTCAATGATAATTTTGTCTGTAGAATCAATGTTTTCTAATTTTTTCCTTAATACCTTTTGAATATTTATTTCTATTATTTTTCATGTTTTCTAATTTTGTTAGATCTCCAGGTGCCGTTTTCTATATTGTTTGCCATTGTTTTTAAAAGGTATTATTAATTCTTTTTTTCCCTGACTTTAAGAGAATTGCAGAAATGTGGCTTTTTATTGACTCCTTCACCATTCTGAATTTAGAAATTTGTATTTTCTTCTTGTTCTCTTATTTTCTTCTTTGTAATTATCTTAGTAATGGATTTAGTGTTGGTTTATAGTCAAAAGATTTTTATTTTTTTCATGAGTGTAAGATTAAACCAAGAAAGGAAACACATTTTATACATATCCATTCACTTCATTTATTGACTTTATACACTAATTAATTTATTTATTCAATCATTCACTGAACAACTTCTACTCTTTAACAACTTAGGGTATAGCTGATTTTACAGACAGAATAATCCTTGTAATTCTGGGTCTCTTAGCAAGATAAACCTCATTTACTTATCTTCTGCTTATCAAAGTTACTGCCCCACAGTCTTCTGTTTGTGGCAGTTGTTGACCTTTGAAAGAGATATATTTTTCATCTTCTAATTATTGCAGACTTCATGCAGGGGAGAACAAAACTGATGGGTTCATCTGAAGAGCAGTTCAACAGCTCTATCAGTCTCATTCATATTAAGATCTTAATACCACAAAGAACACTACATTGAATAGCTAGGGGGAGCTAGTGAGCTTCTACAGAAACCTCTTCCCTGTTGTTTTTACCCAGCTGGGATTTGAGGAATTCTGCCTAATACTGCCTTATTGCTATCATACCTCATAAACATTTCTCAATGTACTTACAAGTAGACAACAATGTGATTGGTTTCCATTTGGACCGACAATAAATTTCCCCCATGAGGACTTACTGAATTGTGAAACTCATGAGTTTCGTGAAACAAAACCTAGGAACCATACAAAGTACTTCTAATGCCTCAGGGATTGCAAAAGTAATAAATGGTAATTAATAAAATTACAAAAAAGTAATTTGCTAGAATATCATCTGTTTGACTTTATGACCAAGCATGTGTCTTATGATGAAATAATTTGTGAGCAATACATCAATTTCTAAATCATGAAGATAAGCAGAAGAGGATAACTGAAACATATAAGTAGAATATATAAATATATATAAACAAATTTTTTAAATTGTGGGTTTTTTGCAGATTAAAAGATTATCATTTTCCTTTTTATAATTTTAATCTTTATTTTAGTTTTGAAGATACACGTGCAGGTTGGTTACCTAAGTATTTGTGTGACACTAAGATTTGGGGTACAATGCATCCTGTCACCCAGGAACTCAGAATAGCACCCAAAATTAGTTTTGGGTGCCATTATTATTAGTTTTATTATTATAATTATTTATATTATTAATTGTAATAATAATAATTATTATTATATTATTAGTTTTTCAACTTTTGGTTTCCTCCCTGTCTCCCCTCTTTAGTAGTCCCCAGTGTCTATCATTTTTATATCCCTGAGTAACCAATCTTTATCTCACAGTTATAAGTGAGAACATGTTATTTTTCTGTTCTTGCATCAATTTGCTTAAAATAATGGCTACCAGCGCTACATCTATATTGCTGCAAAGGAAATGATTTTATTCTTTTTGAAAGCTCTTTAGTATTCCATGGTGTATATGTACTACATTTTCTTTATCCAATGCACCACTGATGGTCACCTAGATTGATTCCACGTCTTTGCTCTTACAAACATTGCTGTGATAAACATATGAGTGATTGTGACTTATCAGTAGAAAAATTTATTTTCTTTTGGATACCCAGTAATGGGATTACTGGGTTAAGTAGTAGTTCTATTTTAAGTTATTTTAAAAATCTCCTAACTGCATTCGATAGTGGCTAAACTAATTCACATTCCCATGAACAGTGTACAAGCATTCTCTTTTCTCTGCTGCCATGCCAGAATCTGTGTTTCCTAAATAATAATAATAATAATAATAATAATAATAATAGCCATTCTAACAGGTGTGAGATGGTATCTCATTGTGGTTTTGATTTGTAGTTCTCCGATGATCAGTGGTGTGGAGTACTTTTTCATATGATTGTTGGTCACTTGTATGTCTTCTTTTGAGAAGTGTCTGTTCATGTCTTTTGCCCATTTTTTAATGAGATTATTTGATTTTTGCTTGTCCAATTGTTTAAACTTCTTATAAATACTGGATATTAAGCCTTTATTGAATGCATAGTTTGTTAATATTTTTCCCAATCTGTAGGTTTTCTGTTAACTCTGTTGATAGTTTCTTTTAATGTGCAGAAGCTCTTTATTTTAATTAGGTCTCACTTGTCAATTTTTGCTTTTGTTACAATTGCCTTTGAAGACTTAGCCATAAATTATTTCTGAAGGCCAATGTCTGGAATGGTATTTCCTAAGTTTGTCTTCCAGAATTTGTATAGTTTGAGGTCTCACATTTAAATATTCAGATGATGAGACTGACATGCTGACTACTGCTCCAACGAGGCAGACACATTTAAATCTTTAATCCATCTTGAGTTAATTTCTGTATATGGTGAAAGGTAGGGGGTCCAGGGTTTTTTTGTTTTTTGTTTTTTTGAGACGGAGTCTTGCTCTGTTGCCCAGGCTGGAGCGCAGTGGCTCCATCTCGGCTCACTGCAAGTTCCGCCTCCCGGTTTCACGCCGTTCTCCTGCCTCAGCCTCCGAGTAGCTGGGACTACAGGCGCCCGCCACCCTGTCCGGCTAGTTTTTTTGTATTTTCAGTAGAGACGGGGTTTCACCGTGTTAGTCAGGATGGTCTCAATCTCCTGACCTCATGATTCACCTGCCTCGGCCTCCCAGAGTGCTGGGATTACAGGCGTGAGCCACCGAGCCAGGCCAGGGAGTCCTATTTTATCCATCTGCATATGACTGGCCAGCTGTGCTACCACCATTTATTAAATGGGATTCTTTTCCACATTGCTTATTTTTGCCGACTTTGTTGAAGATCAGATGGGTGTAGTAGATGTGTAACTTTGTTTCTGGGTTCTCCGTTCTGTTCCATTTGTCTATGTGTCTGTTTTCGTACCCGTCCAGTGCTGTTTTGGTTACTGTAGTTGTATAGCATAGTTTGAAGTTGAGTAATCTGATGCCTCTGGTTTTATTCTTTTTCCTTAGGGTTACTTAAAAAACTGTTTTTTTAAATACAAAGGTAGTAATAGCTAATTGAGTATGTTAAATAACATAAAGTGATTGCCTATTACTTTAAATGTCTTTAAAAATATAGGCATACCTCAGAGATATAGGGAATCCAGTTCCGGACCACCACAATAAAGGGAATATAGTAATAAAGCATGCCACACATTTTTTCGGTTTCTCAAAGCATATAAAATTTATGTTTACAATATACGATAGTCTATTATGTTCAAAGGTGTTATATCTCAAAAAAAGTGTGTACCTTAATTTAAAAATACTTTTTTTGCTGAAAAAATGCTAAGAATCATAAGAGGCTTCAAGAAATTTCAATCTTCTGGCTGGTAAAGAGACTTGCCTTGATGTCGATGGCTGCTGACTAAGCAGGATGGTGGTTGCTAAAGATAAGGGCAGCTATAACAATTTCTGAATATAGGACAACAGTGAAGTTTGCCACATTGATTGACTCTTCCTTTCATGAAACATTTCTCTTTAGAATTCTATTCTGTTTAATAGCATTTTCTCCACAGTAGATTTTTTTTTTTTTTTCCAAAATTGGAGACCATCCTCTCTCAAATCCTGGCACAGCTTTACAATTAAGTTCATGTAATATTCAAAATCACTTGCTGTCATTTCAACAATGTCGCTTCTACACAGCATCTTCACCAAGAGCTGATTCCATCTCAAGAACCCGCTTTCTTTGCTCATCCATAAGAAGCAGCTCTTCATCCATTGAAGTTTTATCACAAAATTGCAATAATTCAGTCATATCTTCAGGCTCCACTTCTATAATTACCTTGTTATTTCCACCACATCTGCAGTTACATCCTCCACTGAAATCTTGAACCCCTCAAAGTCATCAACGAGGGTTGGAATCAACTCCTTCCAAACTCCTGTTAATGTTGCCATTTTGACCTTCTCCAGTGGATCACAAATGTTCTTAAGGGCATCTAGAATGGTGAATCTTTTCCAGAGGTTCTTACTTTGTGCCGATCCATCCAAGGAATTACTATCTACGACAACTATAGGTTTTCAGATATATTTCTTAAATAAGAAAACTGGAGTCAAAATTGCTCTTTGATACAAGGACTACAGAACGGATGTTTGTTAGCAGGGCATGAAAACAACATTAATCTCTTTGCACATCTTCATTAGAGCTTTTGCATAATGAGATGCATTGTCAATGAGCAGTAATATTTTTAAAAGAATCTTTTTTACCATGCAGTAAATCTCAACAGTGGGCCTAACATGTTCAGTAAACCATGATGTAAACGGATGTACTGTCACCCAGGCGTGGTTGTTCCATTTACAGAGCACAGGCAGACTAGGTTTAGCATCATTTTTAAGAGCCTCAGGGTTTTTGAAATAGTAAATGAGCATTGGCTTCAAATTAAAATCACCAGCTGGATTAACCCCAAACAAAGAAGTTAGCTTATCTTTTGAAGTTTCAAAGCCAGACATTCACTTCTGTCTAGCTATGAAAATCCTAGATGGCATCTTCTTCCAATGTAAGGCTATTTCATATACACTGGAAATTTTGTTTAGTGTAGCCACACTGATAAATGATCTTAGCTAGACCTTCCGAATAACTTGTTGAAGCTTCCACATAAGCACTTGCTGTTTCACCTTGCAATTTTATACTCTAGAAATAACTTTTTTCCTTAAATCTCATGAACAAACCTCTGCTACCTTCATACTTTACTTCTGCAGCTTCCTCACCTCTCAGGTTTTATAGAATTGAAGAGAGGGCATTGGTCTGGCTAGGCTTTAGCTTAAGGGAATGTTGTGTATGCTTTGATTTTTCTGTCTATATTACTCAAACTCTTCATATCAGCAATAAGCCTCTGTGTGTGTGTGTGTGTGTGTGTGTGTGTGTGTGTGTGTGTGTTTTATCTTCTTATCATTTGTGTGTTCCCTGCAACAGCACTTTTAATCTCCTTCAAGGACTTTTCCTTTGCATTCACAAAATGGCTGTTCGATGCAAGAAATCTAGCTTTCAGTCTGTCTTGGCCTTCAGCCTATCTTGGCTTTAGGCATGCTTACCTCATTGAACGTAATCATTTCTAGCTTTTGATTAAAAATGAGAGATATGTGACTCTTCTTTTACTTGAACACCCAAAGACCATTGTAGGGTTATTAATTGTTCTAATTTTAATGTTGTGTCTCAGAAAATACGGAAGTCAAAGAAGGAAAGATATTGAGGAATGGCCAGTTGATGGAACGGAGAGAAGACCACACAATATCTATCGAATAAGGGTGTAATTTGTGGCATGTCAAAACAATTACAATAGTAACATCAAAAATAACTAGTCAGAGATCACCATAACAGATATAATAATAGTGAAAAGATTTGAAATATTATAAGCATTATCAAAATGTGACAAAGACACAGAGTGAGTATACGCTACTAGAAAAATGGCACTAATAGGCTTAGTCAATGCACGGTTGTCACAGACTTTCAATTTGTTAAAACTGCAGTCTCTGTGAAGCACAGTAAAGCAAAGCACAATACAATGAGGTATGCCTGTACTCATAATAAAAACAAAAATTGCAAATAAGAATAAAAACTTCTAAAGAACATAATAATAGTTTTCTTCAATAGCAGGAATATAAAATCCTAAATATTTGTTCATATATTTGCAATGATATATGGGATATAAATTAGTTGGTTTTCTTTTTGCATTCATATATTTGACGCAAGAAATATAAATATCTGTTATAGATAGGTGTTCAGATGTTTTGATAAGTTTGTGTTCTCATACATTTTACATGGTTAAAATACTATTTATGTTTAAAGAAAAGATGAGCTATATTCCTAGGTTTAAATTCTGTCATCTTCAAATTTCTGCTCTTTTTTACTTTGCGTAAAAGGATAAGAAAAAACCTATAATAAATATTCAAATTTTATTTTGTTTCATTCTCCTCCTCAAATACCATTATATCTAAATGAATTATTATAGTTTTTTTCTGACGCAACTCCTGATTCTAAAAAGAAATAAAAAGAAGAGGATTATTATTTATTGAGCTCCTGGGAAGCCTGCATTCTCTTGAATTCAATATATGCTTCTTAGAAAATAGAAGAGAGTGCACGCTGTAAGTATTCATAGAAGTTTTGACCACATATAATCAAAAGTTATAAAAAATTATTACAAAAGGCCGGGTGCGGTGGCTCATGCTTATAATCCCAGCACTTTGGGAGGCCGAGGTGGGCGGATCACGAGGTCAGGAGATCGAGACCACGGTGAAACCCCGTCTCTACTAAAAAAATACAAAAAATTAGCCGAGCGTGGTGGCGGGCGCCTGTAGTCCCAGCTACTCGGAGAGGCTGAGGCAGGAGAATGGCGTGAACCCGGGAGACGGAGCTTGCAGTGAGCCGAGATTGCGCCACTGCACTCCAGCCTGGCGACAGAGCGAGACTCCGTCTCAAAAAAAAAAAAAAAAAAAAAAAAAATTACGAAAAGAGGTCATATACTTCATAGAAAGTTAAATAATTATTCTTAGAGCCCACTACAATATTAGCATATTATGTGTTTCCTCATAGAAGGAAAAATCTCTATGAATACAACACATTAATTCAACTGTAGCACCTCTAACACCTTAAGTATCAAAAATAAAATGGGAGTATAAGTCCATAGCCATCATTTCATTAAACTATACAGAACCTTTATCTTTCAGAATTTATACTTATTCTTGATCATTAAAAGTGAACTCCAAATATTGCTAGAATATAGCTAAAACACATTTTAAAATACAGTATAGTTCTGAAATATTCTGGTTCAGAGAAAATATGTGTATATATATATGTGTATACATACATATATAGAGACCAACACTTTTTTATATGTGTATTTGTGTATATATGTATGTATGTGTGTATACAACACACATACACACACACAGACATATGTAATGCTGGAATCCTCAAAGTATGCCTAAGAGTCAAATCTAGCTCACTGTCAATAATTTTGTTGTTTGTTTGTTGAAGAGCAAGTCATGTAACGTAAGATTAACCATTTGAAAGGACGCAATTTAGTGGCAATGAATACATTCACAATGTGGTGCAAACCACCACCTCTACCAAGTGTAAAGCGTTTTCATAATCCCCCCAAAGATACATTGCACTTACTAAGCAGTCAGTCTCCATTCACCCTTCCTCCAGATGCTGGCAACCACCAATGTGCTTCTGGTTATATGGGTTTACCTATTCTGGATGTTCCATATAAATCCAATTATATAGGATGTGAATTTTCTGCCCGGTTTCTTTCACTTAGCATATTTTTGAGGTTCATCCATGTTATAACAGATATCAGTACTTCATTTCTTTTTACTTCTAAAAAACATTTCATTATATGTATATACCACAATTTGTGTATTTATTAATCTATAATGAACATTTTGACTGTGTAATTATTTCAGTCTTTTCTCCTTTATGAGTCAATCTAGTAAAAGCTTTATCAATTTTGTCGGTATTTTTAGAAACCCAACTTTTGGATTTGTTCATTTTGTCTATTGTTTTTCTATTTTCTCTTTTTAGAATATCCATTGTAATCTTTATGATATCCTTCCTTCTACTAGCATTAGATTTAGTTTACTCTTATTTTTCTAGCTCATTGAGGTATAAAATCAGGTTATTGATCTGAGATATTTCTTGTTATCGCGCACATTTACTGCTATTCATTTCCCTCTAAGCTTAACTTTTATTAAATCCCATAAGTTTTAGCATTCTGTGTTTTCATTTTCATTTATCGTTAAGTACTTTTAAATTTCTCTTGTGGTTTCTTATTTTACTCATTGGTTAAGGGTGTGTTGTTTAATTTCCACATATTTTTGAAGTTTCCTGTTTTCCTTCGTTATTAATTTCTAGTTCCATTCTATTGTGCTTGTGGAAGAAACTGAAATATCATAATATTTCAACATTTCTTGAAACATATTTTTTACCTGATGTATGGGCTATTCTCAAGAATGTTCCATGTGCAATTGAGAAAAATGTGTCATCTGGTGTTGTTGGGCGGAGCATTCTGTTTATGTCTGTTTAAGTATTGAGTGTCAGTTAAGTTGTTGTATCCATTATTGAATATATTGTTTCTGATGAAATACTGTTTCTTCTTTTGTTCTCTCTCTCCATTTTGTGAGACCTCTTTAGTGTTTATATTGGTATGTTTTATGGCGTCACACAGGTATTTTAGCTCTGTTATTTTTCTTCCTTGTTTCATTTTTCTGTTGCTTACACTGGGTAATTATGATTGACCTATCTTCAAATTTGTTGATTTTATTTCTTCTGTCTCTTCAAATCTACTATTAAAACTCTGTAGGAAATTTTTATTTTCGTTATTGTTTTTCTTTTGGCTCCAGAGTTACTGTTTGGTTCTTTTTAAATAATGTATTTCTTTATTAGTATTTTCTATTTGTTTATATGGTGTCCTATTGGTTTTCTTTAGCTATTTGTACATGGTATACTTTAGCTCTTTGATATTTAATTTCATTGATTTTAAATCTTTGTATAGTAATGTAACATCTGTGTTTCCTTGGGATAGTTTTTGTTCATGTCTCCTGAGAATATACTATACTTCCCAATATCTTTTTATTTTATTTTTTATTGCAAACTGGACATATTAAGTATTATGATGAAATAATTCTGAAATCTGATTCTTCTCCCTCCTTGGGTTTTTTTTTTAAATTTGCTTTCTGTGGGTTGTGATAGTTTCTGTAGTGACTTTTTAAAAGTATTTTCAGAAAGTCTATATTCTCTTTTGTGTATGGTCTCTGAATTCTCTGTTGGTTTAGCTTGTGGTCTACCAGTATTTTAACAGAGATTTTCTTAAACAACTGAGGCCAAAAAAAATTTAAAAGAAAAAAATGAAAAAAATATTTTTTCCGATTCTGACAAGATTGGCTCTATGTTGATGCATCATGTTAATGCTTAATCAGGCCGCTTACAACTCTGTCTAAGCCTTCACTTCCTGCTGCCTCAAACGCAGGGATCAGCTCAAGGTGAAAGTTTGGGCCTTCTGTCTTGTCTGAGCATGCGTCCTACTCTGTTTTCGTGTGTTCCTTTGTGTGTTCTCTGGTATATGCAGGCGCTTTTCAATTCCCTAATTCCCAAAGAAACTCTCTCCAGCTTTTCCTCCCAGGCTTCAGCTTTTCTGTTGTTTCCCTTGACTGTAATGTTTTGCTGCAGTTGGCAATGGGTTGTTCAATTGCTCTATAATGTTTTGAAGAAATATCCTCTGCATAGTTCTCACTGAGAGAATTCTGAGTTCTGTGAAACAAAAGCAAGTACCTCGGGCCATTCCTCCAGGTTACCCTAAGACAGGTCAAAACAGACAAACACAAATTATTTGAGAATAATGTCTGCTTTACTCCTTTCATAACCTAGGGCCAGTGTTCTATACTAGGAACGTGGGCTACTGTCTTCAAGACTGCCAGGGAAGTAGGTGAGGCAAGGGAAAGTAAAAACATCACAAAGATTTCTTATCATTTTTAAGTTGTCTTTTCCTTGATTCAGCATTTAGTTTGCTGGTACGGTCTTTGAATATTTTTCAGACATTGGGGAAAATTGATTCTGACAGTTTTGCTTAATTTTTCAACGTTTCAGTTGAGGGATAGACCCTTGAAACTACCTACTCTGTCATTTTTGCTGACATCATGCCACACTGTATATTTTTGGAGGTAGATTTTTATTGGAACACAGTCACTTTTTTCTTTTACTTATAATCTATGGCATCTCTTGAGCTACATTGACAGAATTGAGTAGTTGTAACAGACACTGCCTAAACTGAAAACCCTAAAATATTTACTACCTGGTCATTTATAGAAAATGTTTGCTGACCCCAGCTGTAGAATAGGAAAGTTTAGAAGTATGTAACTTCCATCTCAATGGTGAAAATATCTACAGTAAAAGGATACAAAGTTTTAGGACTGATAATAAAAATAATCAGCTAGATAACATTGAATTTTTTTTTGCTATTGTACAACATATTTCCACATGACAAATGGGATTACAATGGATTGATTTAGTTCGGTGATTTCATATTACACACTGTAGAGCCCTAAGATTCTGCAGACTTGCCTTAGGTTGACAGCAGGGCAAAGCTCTGGAAACACTGGTGTATTTCAATCAAAACTTTTCCACTTTTATTTGTTTCATGTATCTGAATGTGTATAAAATTTCATTTGTAAAAAGCGTTATTTTGATTTTGTGAAAGATTAAAAATCACTTCTTTAGCTGATTGATTTTCATCATTAATTCCACGAAATTTAAATCTAATTACAGAATTGCAAGAACTAAATTTATAATTGCCATATCTTTGTTTTACTTTATTGCTTTTCTGAGACCTCACAAATCATTTTCAATGTAGATATCAATCCCTATGTTGTCACTCTGTAGAACAGAGTGCTTGATCAAAGATTTAAATTGGTGCTTTTTTGTACAATGATTTGTGAGTCTTCATACAGTGAATAAAGTAGAGGCTTTCATCAGTAATTTTTAATTCAGTTATTGTAATTCTATAATAAGATACGTGACAAACCTCATATGTTATTCCAAAAATAATTCTTCAGTTTATGCTTGGAAAGAGCAAGGGAGGAAAAACAGAGAGAGAAATTGAGAGAGACAGAAAAAGAGGCAGAGAGAGAGGGAGAGATTCTTCCATGGAAGAAACTAATTCCTTTAAGGCAAGAAACTTGCTAGGGTAGTAAAAGAAGTTATTTTAGGAGAAAAAATGGTGAACTTTCCATTTGTGTAGTCTTGTTATTTCTGCCTTTGTGCTTTTAATAACTTGAGCCTTTCTTTCTTTCTTTCACAAATATTACAAAAATGTAGACAAGTTATTATATTTGGGAAATGCACACACATGCATATGGGTGTTCTCTAAAGAATTATGAGTCTCAACCAAATAATTATGGGTTTTAATCATTTTGAATTATCCACTGTCACAATCACTCTAAGCTCTTATATTTCTTTTAACAATTCTTTTTAAAATTAATTTTATTTTGTATATTTAAGGTATACAACATGTTGTTATGGGACACATAAATAGCAGAACGATTACTATAGTAAAACAAATTAGCATATATTTTAAATAGCATCAATTTTGATATACTTGTGATTTTTGTAGACTTTAGTATTTAATAAGTGTTAAAAATAAAAGTTCTTAGTATGTCAAATGACTATTTTGCAAACTCATTGTTACACTGATGTTTAGGAAATTAAGCCCTGACAGTTTTCTCAAATTGTAGCCACACTGTTTCTTTATCCTTTGATGATAAATTTGCTATGTTCTGAATATAAAATGTACAAAAGCTAGAAATATAAAGTTTTTTAAAGCATGTTGATAAACCCAAACAAAGCAGTGGAGTTGTGAGGTGAGCTCATATAATTGCCATTTAGAAGTACTATATGGTCCTCAATTATTTTGACTTTGACATAGGAACAAACTTACATCACTATCAGTTGTTTTTGCCCTATCTTCACTGCACTTGTTTCTGCCTTGTAATTTCCATGTCTTAGACTGTCCAAGACCTTTCCAAGGTCCTGAATTCATGACCTGTAAAATATTCTAACCTCCTGTAGAGTCTCATTTCCTGCAGTACTCATCTCCCCTACATATTATTATATATTAACTGAGGGATCAACAAATTTCTTTAAATATTTGATGATTATGTACCAAAGACATTAAATATTTTACACTTTATAGGGCATATGAGATCTGCTGCCACTACTCAAATCTGCTATAGTAGCTCAAAATTAGCCACAGGCAATATGCAGACAAATGACTGTGGCTGTGTTGCAATAAAACTGTATATATGGATAATGAAATTTGAATTTCATATAGCTTTCAAATTTCACATAATATTATTTTTCTTTGAAATTTTTCTTTCTTTTTTTCATAAAAGGGAAGTTTTTATTTCCATAAACATTTGGAAACTGACACAACTCAGGGTTATAAAATTGTTATTTTAGGAAACAAAAGTGATTTAACTCACAAAGACAAAGCAATGAAAAAGCGTGCATTTTAGTTGCTTGTAAATGTGGAAATAAATTGAGAGAAATTTTGGCATAAATGATCAAATCCCTTGGTAGCCAGATATTTAAGTCACTGCTATTAGAATTAATGAGACTGTTCTCAGGAAAAAGAATCTATGGCCTTTACAACTCTTTACTTAGAAGATAGTATTGCAGTAAAATTAATAAACAATAACTTATTTGGAAAATGTATTTGGATTAGAATTAGAAAGATTGATTACAACATTTCACGTAAGAAAATGGAAAAAAAACTAGTTTGAACAAATACATTGTTCATATTATAAACAGCATAATATGTTGCTAATACTTTTAAGTTCCTGTGATTTTAAAAAGGAGAATATTTTCAAAATCTGTGTGTTATACAGTTTCTAAAACTCTACTGATAATGAGAGCCATTTAAAGATGAATTTCGGC